>NC_092519.1:5389001-5641501 GCF_047511675.1 Marmota flaviventris
ATAATAAAACAAAGGTTTTTGGTATAATTTTCAGAAGTGAAAGTGATAAAAATTATGGATAAATGATGGAAATTGGTTCATGCTCATGTATAATTTATTAGGAAACGAGAGAGAGGATGCAAAGTAAAAAAAAAGCCCATTATTAAATGAAATACTTCAAAAACAAGGTCTCAAATGAATAATAACAATAGTGTGGTGCAGTATTCTAAAATTCACATTCAGGGACAGGGAAATGAAGATTTCTAGAATCTACATTATATTTGATACTGAAATAGGTTGGGAAAAATAGGACAGAAGTAAATATTAGGACACTATTCAACTCAGTTTTGTCAGATATTAAAGACATTAGTGAAAATATAAATAGTACTTTTACTATTAGCATTTTTCATTTGAAAAATTCATTTTTTTAAGAAAATAATTTGTTATTAAGTTTAGTACAGTTAATTTAAAGTGTATTAAAAACATTTTTTTTTAAATATCTGAGCTTTAATTTCTAATATGGTACATATCTATAGATATGATACACTATTTTAGTCTTTTTAGGCAGCTTCAATAAAATACCATAATTGGATGGCTTATAAATACCAGGAACTCATTTCCAAAAGTTCTGGAGAATGACAAATTTAAGATCAAGTTTTTGGTAGGTTTGGGGTCACATTTAGCTATCTTGTGGTGTTCTCACATCCTCACATGGCACAAGAGATAAGGGAGGTCTCTAGGCCTCTTCATAAAGACTAGAGATTACCCTTACTACACCCACCCAAAAAAAGTCCTTAAATAGTACTGAAGCTTTTTGAATCTCTATTTATTTTGGAGATTGGTTTGCTGTTTTCTTACTTGTGAAGGCTTTTGTTTTAGGTAACATGATGATGCTGGCCTCATATGATAAGTTGGAAGTGATGACTCCTTCCATTTTGGGGACAACTTTGTGAAATGTGAATGCTAATTCTCCTTTAAATGCTTGATAGAATTCCGCAGCTAGCCATCTGGTTCTGAGTTTTTCTGTGTTGAGAGGTTTTTAATTAGTGATTCAATGTCCTCACTTGATAAAAATGTGTTCACATTGTTATGGTTTTTGAGTCAGTTTTTATCTTTTCTGTGTTTCTAGGAATTTTGTAATTTTATCTGGTTTTCTAATTTATTGGTGGTCCTTTTAAATATATATATATATATATATATATATATATATATATATATATATATATATATATATATATATATATGTGTGTGTGTGTGTGTTTAAATAAAATATATTATATATACATATTTTCTGAATTGTATTATACTGGCTCAACTTTTAATTCTTTAGAAATTTAAATATTTGATTTTTTCTCTTAATCAAATTAGCCAAACTTTTTTTTTCAATTTTATTCATCTTAGAGAAAAATACATAACACTGTTTTTCAGTATTGTTTTTCTATTCTCCATTTGATATATTTCTGAGGTATTTTTGGACTTTTTTTTCCCTATTTGCTTTAGGTTTAGTTTGCTCCTCTTTTTCTTTCCCTGCATCTTTGCCATCTTTTTTTTTTTTTTTTTTTTTTTTTTTTTTTTTTTTTTTTTAGTTATTTGTTTAGGCATAAAGATTTGCTCATTCTGTTTCACAGGCATGTTTAGTTTTATGTTCCCTTAGCTATACATCCCCCAATGTTTTTCTTTGATTTTTCTCTGGTAAGATTTATAGTTCTATATGAAAGTCCTTTTTGCATGCATTTTGAATGAGTTTTATGTAAGCCATGTGAGTTTTATGTTGAGGTTTCTGGGAGTTTTTTTGTTTGTTTGTTTTGTTTTAGGCATGTGGATTGATCCAAATGATGGGGAAAGATAATCTTCCTGAAATGAAATGATTTCCTCCCTCTGTCAAAACATAGTTGGACATATTTGTTAGCAGCTATTTCTTTATCTTATTTTGTTCTTCTGGTCTGTGTTCTGTCTTTTGCCAGTACTCCATTCTCCTATTAATTGCAGCAAAGTAGCTGTCTTTAACATCAGGCACAATGATGCTTCCTGCTTTATTCTTTTCAATGTTGTTACAATTATTCCAAGGTTTTTGTCCTTCCATATGAAGGTTGTATAAAAAACTTGGACATTGACTTTTTACCTCTAAACTTGCTGAACTTATCAGTCCCAAAAGATTTTGTTGCTGTTATATTCAAACATACAAAACCTATGTTAAATTTATCTTCAAATGGTAAACATTTTATTTCCTTCCTTCAAATTATTAATTCATTCTTTCTTCCTTCCTTTCTTCTTTTCTTCCCCCCTCCCTCCCTCCTTGCCTGTGATAGTTTGAATTTCTGTCTTGGATAAAAATACATAATCTTTTTAATGTTCACAGTCTTGTTTTAAAAATGAGACTGGTTGAAAAAATTTTAAGAATTTTCTATTAAGTAGAGAAAGTACACATCTATTCTTAATTGCTGGGAGGATTTTTTTTTCCTCTTGAATGGGTATTGATTTAAAAATATATATATTTGTTTCATATATGTATTGGGGATTCAAACCAGGGACACTTTAACACTGAACTACATCCCACACCTTTTTATATTTACCATTTTGAGACAGTCCCTTTAAGTTGCTAAGGAGAGTCTTAAACTTGAAATCCTCCTGCCTCATTCACCAAGTTAGCTGGGCTCACAGGCCTGTACTACCACATTTAGCATGAGTATTGATTTTTTTTTGGGGGGGATGTGTACTGGGGATTAACCTCAGGGGCACTAGACCCACTAGACCACTGAGCCACATCCCCAGACCTATTTTGCACTTTTTTAGAGACAAGGTCCCACTGAGTTGCTTAGCATCTTACTTTTGATAAGTCTGGCTTTGAACTTTTGATACTCCTGCCTCAGCCTCCTCAGCCACTGGGATTACAAGTGAGCTCCACTGACCCTGATGAGTATTGATTTTTAAGATTCCTTTTCTGAACCAGACACATTGGCACATGTCTGTTATCCTGATCATTCTGGAGGCTGAGGCAGGAGGATTTCTAATTTAAAGATAGTCAGGGCAACTTAGCAAGACCCTCTCTTAAGATAAGAGTTTAAAGAGGGCTAGGGAGTAGTTCAGTGATAGAGTTCTTGCCTAGCATGTATGAGGTCCTAGGTTCTATCCCCAGTGTGCAAACTCACATGTATACACACACACACACACACACACAAACACACACAAATGTTTTTTTTTTTTTTTTTTTTTTTTTTTTTTTTTTTTTTTTTTTTTTTTTTTTCTGTATCCATTTCAATAATTACAACTTTTATTTTTAGGTCTATTGATATGATAGATTACATTGACTGGTTTTTAATTGAAGTACTGGTTTACCATACTGACAATAAATTCCAGTTGGAATTATGAATATAAATCTTTTAACTACTTCTGGATGTGATTTGCTAATTTTTCACTCAGAATACTAGCATAACCTTTTGAATTGGCTTACTTTAACTTAATCTAATGAATTCAGAGTTGTTGTTCTTATTAAATTTATTTTTTTAAAGAGAGGGAGAGAGAGTTTTTTAATATTTATTTTTTTAGTTTTCGATGGACACAACACCTTTATTTGTATGTGGAGCTGAGGATAGAACCCAGCACTGCACACATGCCAGGCGAGCATGCTACTGCTTGAGCCACATTCCCAGCCCATGTATTTATTTTTATTCCATCCCTTTTTGTTAGTTTTATTGTTAGTTTAATTTGTTTATTTCCTAGATGAGGGACATTTGAGTTTTTATACTGATGAACATTTGCTTAAAGACTTTGTGTAAACTCAAATTTATATTTCTGTGAGTAAATGTGGAATGGGATCTGCAGTTCATATGGAAAACACAAATTTAAGTTCAGCAAAAGTACCAGACTAATTTCCAGAGTTGATATACAGTTTCACATTCCTTTTGATGAAGTATACAATTTTCAAATACTTTCTCCTTGAAAATGCTAGATATTTTCAGTTGTTTCAGTTTTATACATTCTTAAAGGTGTATAAAGTAGTATTGTATTTTCCTAATGTCTAATGATGTTTGAAATTTTTTTCAGATCTTGTATCTGAAATCTGAGAAAATTTCTATAATTTAGATACAATTAATATCCAATCAAATATTATATCAAATATGAGTCATTTTTCATTTTTAAAATATTGAGCAACACAAATTAATTTTATGATATTCAATTCATGTATTTCTTTCTTTCTTTTCTCTTTTTTTGGACCAGGGATTAAACTCAGGGGCACTCAACCACTGAGCCACATCCTCAGCCCTATTTTGCACATTTTTTTTTTTTTTTTTTTTTTTTTTTAGAGACAAGATCTCACTGAGTTTCTTAGGGCCTTGCCATTGCTGAGTCTGACTTTGAACTCTGGATCCTCCTGCCTCAGCCTCTTAAGCTGCTGGGCTTACAGGCATGCACCACCGGTATTTCTTTTTTTATAAATCAACTTTCTGTTAATCAAGAACTTTGCCTTAGTAATGGTTACAAAAATTTTCTGATATACTTTTAGAAGTTTTATAATTTCATTCAATATAATTCAGGCCATGATTCATTTTATGTTAATGTTTGTACATATCATGGAGAATAAACTAAGGTTAATTATGTGTGTGTGCAAAATTTGCCTTTAATTAGTTCCTAAATGCATCACATATAATATGTGCTAATTCCTAATGCAGTAAAAAAATCAAATTATTTATGATCTAATGTCTTCAAATTTAGACTCTCTTGATTGAACTACATTCTAAAAATACCTCTAATAGAACTTCTAATCCTTGTTTTCACTGGCTTTACGGTTCCAGGATGTCATCTGCTCCATATTTGACTACTCTGTTTATAGGGAGTCAAGATTCAGGTCCAAGGACTTCTTTTTTTTTTTTTTTAAACATAATTTTTTAGGGGTTACTTAAAGTATAAATCATTGATTATAAACTGTTTGCATCTACATGGTTAGGTATTACATTACAAAAGTATTGAGCATTTAAGATAGTGTCTATTTTTATGGACCTAATATTTAAAATTTCAAATAATTAGCATGTTCAAGATGTCCAATCCAAAGGATACTCTCACAGTTAGGGTCTTATTTATATTTTCTAAAATTTAAAAATAATTTAGATAATTCAATAATTTATAATCTTAAAACATTTGAAATAAAATTAAGGCATGACAAGTGAAATTAAGGAAATAAGATCTTTTTCCCCTCTCATTTTACTGTTTAGAAATTTTACCTTAGTCTCTCCATTTATTTTTTTAAAAATTGGTTTATAGTATAGATTTTCTTATTCGATAAGATTTGTTTATTTCTTATTATATTAGAGTTATTATACAATTGAGTGTCAATGTTAATTTTTTTTTCCTTCTGAGAAATCACTGCTAATATTAGTAAAATTTGAAATTCTGGACAGTACCACAAAATGACTGAGTATCCATACTCGGTTATTTATCTCTAATTGTTCTTAGTTTAAAAAAATGATCACATTAGCAATTTAAAATTTTGATATTGTTTGTATTTTAATGGTTGAACTCTATCTCAAGCTCGATTTTATCCTCTGCATGTGGTTTTTCAGTGGGAATATTGCTATGCATAATTGTCCCATAGTTTCTAGTCACAATTTAAAAGTAGTAAACTACTGAACATCAAAGAATGTTAAAATGAAAACTGTATCATAACATGGTGCAAAGGGCCAGAAGAATGGATAAAAAAATGTAATAGAGAATGAATTAAAATAAATTAAATGTCACAAGGGTAACTTTATATTTTGTTTAATTTTAACAAAAATATGAAAATGTTATGGAAGGATTCTGCTAGGATGAGTACCACCTGGTCTTATTTTGCTATATAACAATTTGCATAAAATCTATTAAGTTTGCTGTATTGCATGCTTCAGGTATTTAATAACCCAGAATTATGGATGATATACAGTACTTGGCAACAAATGTTAATAAACAGAAATTGTACTTCCAGTTAGAAATTCATACAGAAACCAATATGAATTTTAAAGGAAATGAAGTCATTGAAAATTATTTTCTTAATTTTTTGTAATTAATCTGTTCTAATTAAGAAGGTGTGATTTGTATTTCTATGCTCCTACTTCTTTAGTATATTAAAGAAAATGAAGTTTCATCATTAACTTGGTAGAACTTAATGAGTATCATATAATTACTCTACTTAGTGTCTTTCTTTTTCTCTCACTGGCTTTCTATAAAATAATGAATCTAGATGAAATTCCCTATTAGATGTGAAAATAAAAGTTTTTTTTTAACTGTTATCTATACAAAGATGATATATCTGCATGGCTTTTTAAATAGGTTCCACTCCCTTTTTCTTGTGTTAAACGGTTATTTTTCTCTCTCCTCCTGTCTACATTATTCTTAGGTTTGGCCTTCTTAGAGGTAAAGAATAATGACAATATTTTATATTAGAGTAAGTTTTTAGCCTAATATCTATACTTCAGGTATATGTCTTCTATTTCTATACTCTAGTAAATGCAAGGTTATTGCAAAATTCAACTATATTGGCCTTTTCTTGATATTCTTTCTTTATAAATTATAAAGTTTCGAAGTCTATATGGTTCTTTTTGTATCATTGGGAGGATAATATCATATTTAAAACAATAGGATTTTACCTCAAGTCAGTTATTGAAGAATTTGAGAATCTGAGAGAAGTTATTCTCTGATCATAGGTTTTTTTAATTTATTTAAAGAAACAGGACAGGGGCTGGGGATGTTGCTCAAGCGGTAGCATGCTCGCCTGGCATGCGTGTGCCCGGGTTCGATCCTCAGCACCACATACAAACAAAGATGTTGTGTCCGCCAAGAACTAAAAATAAATATTACAAATTCTCTTTCTCTCTCTCTCTCTTAAAAAAAAAAAAAAAAGAAACAGGACAACACAATAGTAATTACTAAACTGGATTAATGTGCAGATTAAATGGAATGGAAAATATGCAGCCAGTTTCTTGGCACAGAGAAATAATATAATAAATGCTGGCATTTTTTAAGCTCTTCATTTGGGGTCTGTTTAAAACCAAGAGGCAATCTATTTTGTGAACTATAATTTGTGGAGCCAAGCATATAGAAATCTCCATAACATTCCTGAAATATTTTACAACTACATAACACTTTAGGCATTTATTTTGTCAAACAATGGTACAGTAAGAGGGTATGATTTTTCTGTATGTTTATGTGCCTATTCTGTGTCTGTCAAATCCAATAGAGATAAAGATAAGTTAGAGTGACAATAGTTTTTGATATATTCTTGTGATTTCAAATCAAGCTAAACCCATTATTTAAACTCATTTATTTTTGTTAAAATTTTTACTTTTGGAGGGGGCTAAAAAAATACTTTGCTTTTCCTTTTAATTTTTTTTTCCTTTAATTCCCCATGTTTTATTCAGTTTAGAACAAAAATTGAGAAAAAATGACCTGTGCTACTAGCCAACCAGCCAGGGAATGATTCTATGTGGAGTGTTGGTTACCTGTTAGACACAAAATGACAGGTATTAAAGAAGCAATGGTGAAATGAGCAATCATAGTAGCTATTTTCAGGAATATCCCAGTTTAGTCAAATTGGAAAGACAAATAAATAAAACCATGTTATACCAGTTGAAATGGGTTTCAAATAAGAAGTATACAAGTGACACTGGAGAATACAGAGTAATTGAGTTTAATTATTTACTTAGCAGAGAAGTGATAGCCAATTAAATCTTCAAAATATGAATAGATATACACATGGTAGGGGAAATATGCTGTGTTCTGAATAACAACACAGGATGACGGCTGGGGTTCTGGCTCAGTGGTAGAGTGCTTGCCTAGCATATGTGAGGCCCTGAGTTTGATCTCCAGCACCACATAAAAATAAATAAACAAAATAAAGGTATTGTGTCCATCTACAACTAAAAATATATTTTTAAAAAACCCAAAACACCAGTTGATTTTCAAATGCTGATTAGCCTTAATACCTATACTCAATAAATTTTTTAAAATAGTACCTGTTTGCAATATACTATGGCATATTTTAAAATGATTATTTTTAGGGGAATATTTTGAGACTATGAAATAAGTACTATTTTATAGTGTTATCAAAGCTAGTAAATACTTGATTACCATGTTGGTACTACTACCTACATTGCACATGAATGTACAGTAGAATAAAAGGATAAGTGTTCTTATCTTACCTTAGATAATTGTCCTTGTAAATCTCCATGCCCCTGTAAAGTTTTCCATGCCCTAACCGCATCTACAGCAATTTGTGCGTATACGCCAGGATCATATTCAATTTGTTGCCATTGACCCTCATAAGGTCCTTTTCCTAATAACATATCTAGATTTCTTTGAGGGTAACCAGCTGCTGCATTTCGCCCAGCTGCCTCCATGCAAAATTCCTCATTGGCAACCTTCCATAACAACTATTGTCCTCCATTTAGCACAGATCCACACGTTAGCCCAATCTGCTGGCGTCATGTCTAAGTTGGTGGATTCGACCATGCTCACAGTGAAGGGTGCTTGCAGCCCATAGGTTGCTACAGCCTCCTTTAATTGCTTTACTGTTTTGAAGTCTAAAGCATGGTGAATTTGTTGCCCTCCTGCCTGCTCAAGTACAGGACATGCTAATCTTTGGGGTCCTGCCTCAGGATTCCGTCCATCAACTACGGGATTTGAGGGCCACTCAGCTGTAGATGGAGCTGTTGGTTGAATTATGCCCTCTGGTGATAGAAAGGAGTTAGTAGCAGCCTCCTGTTGTAATTCCCTGCCTGATGGTTGTTTCTCCTCTAAGCTTTCTTTCTTCAAATTTTCCTCTGTCTGACTAGCTCGAGAGACCTTCTCTTTTGCTTGACCTAACATGTTTTCTACCATAGTCTGGACCTCTAACAATTTACTTAACACTCTTTTGGTTTGTTTTTTACTAGTTTCTAATCTACTATAAAGGTAACGCAACCCAATAAGATAGCATAAAACAAAACCGAAACAGAATGAAACAAAAACGGAACAAAGAATAGTTGTATCAATTTTCTCTTTCTCAGGGCCGAACAACTTCAAACCTTGAGCCAACCATTTTTCCCATTTTGCCTGAGAAAATTCTAGGGATAGGCAGCTTGAAACAAAAACAAAATAAATCAAAACAAGAACACATTGTTTTTTGAAATGGTTACCCATTTTGTCGCCTTCCCTCAGGGGCAAGCAATTTTACTCACCTCCAAGCTTCAGGCGTTCCCCGTACGGGCCACCAAATGCCGCAGTCTGGCTAGGCACAAAATCACGAGCCACTCAAGCAGAAACAAACTTTATTTTTTGAAACTGCCGCCAATGTTCTGTACGCCCCTGGGAAGATCGCAGGTCCACCCACGCAGCATTCTCCCGGAACCCCCAGAGAATGTTCCTCCCCCAGAACTCCCTCCTACTGTACTTCCCCAACCAATGGGAACCCTCCAGGAGTCCCGTAGCAGGTAGCAGGCAGAGGTGAATAGCAGGAGTCCAATATCCATATGAATGCAAATCTTAACATAATCATATCATCTCAATGGCTAGCTGGAGTCACCTTTCAACCAAAAATGCCATGCATCATATACTTGGCTGACTCTTAGCATGCAGTCAAGGGGAGAAATAAAGAAAGTCCACGTGCTTCTGCCCCTTTCAATGCTTTCTTCCCTCAAATTACTCAATATAATCTCACAATTATATTGACAAGAAAATGAAAATCCTTAATGCTAGGCACTCCAATAGACATAATCAATACACAGAAAGAATTCTAGATTAATTAATTCACAACAAACAATTCTAGATTAATTCTAAGCACTGCAAAACACACTTAATCATGACAGGTTAGTGACAGACATTCCCTCTTTGTGCTAAGTTCAAAGGTCTTAAGTCTTAGGCTTTGAGTGCAGCAGATACACACTCACTCAGACCATGGTGACCAGGTGATCAGGTCTGGAACCAAGGCAGGATTTTCCCGGCATGGAGTGGATGATCCCTTGAGTTGTAGGGAGAAGATTGGCCATAGGCAGAAATTTCCTCTCTCACCAAGGTCCAGAGGAGATGGCAGAGTTTGAGAGTGGTGAGGATCATGCAGAGGCTCAGGAAGGATGACATGTGATGGGATGTCAGGTCCTCACCAGGCTCTCCAGCTTGAGTGCTTCCTTGTTTTGGCTGGCTGAATCCCTGTTCATTTGCTCTATCATTTATACTAGATTTTGGGGGGTTTTGACCCCCCTTTGAATCCTAATCAGCTACCACCGGATTTCTCAGTGACATCATTTACCCTGGAGTCAGAAACAACTGGTCTGGTGGTCTCCACCCTGATCTTCTTCCTTTCCCCTCCTATCAGGTGTGGAGGCCATACTGGAGGGCTCTATGGGTGTGCCTGGTGAAACTGCAGGTTTCAAACTGGAGTTTTCTAAAATGGAGTTGCTTAGACTCAGGCCTAAGGCCTTCCTAACATAAAAAAAAAGCCAACTATAGAGCTGGGATTGTAGCTCAGTGGTATAGTGCTTGCCTAGCCTGTGTGAGGCACTTAGTTTGATTCTCAGCACTGCACATAGATAAAAATCCATTGACAATTAAAATAATATTTTTAAAAGCTGTTTTCAAGCCAAGATAGGCTTTCAAGAAAAGCAGATCATATCAGCACCTTGATCTTGAACTTTTAGACTCCAAAACTGTCAAAAAATAAATGCATGTCATTTAAATAAGCCAGTCTATGGTATTTTGTTCAAGTAGCCTGAACTGACAAAGAAATAGTATAAACCAACAATTTCACTATGCTAACCAATTCCTGGTTATGCTACAAGAGAAATGAGTGCTTACCTTCAAAACAACAGCTGTAGCAGAAGATCCACTTCAAATTTATTTATAATACTTAACAACTAGAAAGGATGAAAAATATAAGAAAGTTAGAATGAGTGAACACTTTGTGCTGGATTCATGTGATAAAATACTACTGGCCAATGAACAAGAACAGAGTGCTGTGTCACATGAAAACACAGATGGATCTCCTGGACTGAGGATCTGTCCAGAGAAAGATCCAGACTCTGAAGACAACCTGGAATCTCCCCCCCCCCCATTGATATGAAGGGGAAATCAAGCAAACTAGTGCATCATGACAGAGTTCAGAATTGTGGGTAATTTGGGAAGTGACTATTTAAAAAGGCACAAGGACCATTCCAAAGTTCTGGAAATATTCATACTTTCTAGCAGGCACATCACATATACACGCACAATTACATGTACGTTCATTCCTAAGGTGTGTGAAATCCAATGAAAAGAAAAATAACAGGAAGGAAGGACTCTATGCTCTATCATCCCCAAGCCAGTGACTGGATCCATATTAACAAGTACTATATTCCCACAATGACCCAAGGGAATGAGTTTGTGTATGCTGGGCACCCAGGAGAGCACTTATTCTAGAGAAAGGGGTCTCAATAGTTATTACATGCGCTCAGCATTCCAGCTTTGCCTCCTGAGCCTTGGTGCTTTCCATCCCCCACCCCCACCCCCACAGCCACAGTGCCCTGTGACTTCAGCTATTGTGATGCAAACACCAAGGGAGTGGGAAGCAGCCTGAGAGCCAAGGAGACAGCACCTAGGAGAGGTCACTCACTGGTCAGCAGGCCATCTCCACATTCAGGGGCAGGAGGGGGGACTTGGAGGAGGAGGCAGGGGAACCTGTCTTGGGTTGGTGTGGTGCTGGCAACAGCTGGCCCTCTTAGAAGAGCTCCCTCCATGGGGACATTGTAAGCTGCCCTCAAGAGGCTCCTAAGGCCAGCCTTCTTTGTCTCCACAGCCCCCCATGCCCTTCTCCTACATATTGTCTGGTTTTATTTTGTCTGTAGTAGAGAGAGGAGGCAGGGAGCCTGGAATGAAAAGACCTCTGAAGAATATCTAGTAAATCCGCATCAGGTAGGAAGGGGTCCCATTACTTCAAGACACCCTCAGGGGTAGCTGTGCTCCCTTGGGCAGCAGGCGTCAGTTTCTCCTGGGGGTTGAGGGTCTGGTGTGAATGCCCCCAAGAACACTGTCTTGAGTGGATCATCCCTCCCAAGACACTGACCACCAGTTAGTTGGGCTGTTTGCTCTGGTGTCTGGGAGAGGATGGAGCACCCCCTGGATCCTCTCCTCTCCTGTGTCCAGGTTCCTGCAGAGAGTCACAGACTTCTTTCTGGGTCTGGAGCTGGAGCGGTGATGTCCAGGACAGAAGCTACAAGGTAAGGGGCACAGAAGCCTGTTGTCGGAGGGTCTGATGCTTTGTATTTTCCTCTTAGGGTCCAAGGCAATGTATCAGCCTACAGCAGGTAAAGGGGAGACCTGCTTATGGTCACACCCAGGTAGAGGGATGGAAGGTGTTTGGGGAGGGCTAGGCAGGGCTCTTGTCTCCAGAGGCTGAGTAGGAGGACCCTGGCCTCCTGACCTCTCTCCGCAGCAGGCTGAGTGCACTTCATCCCCTGCTTCCTGGTTCATTCTGTGGCTCAGAGGCCAGGTAAGTGGCTCTGGAAGAGGAAGTCCCAGGAGTGATAAGGAGGATGTTGCTTGGAGGTCTTTCTCTCCCAGAAGAATCACAACACAGGCTGCTTACAAGGAACTGGACATCTTACCCTCCCGGAAAACCAGGAGGTAAGGAGCTTAGTCCTGTCTTCCCAGATGTACTCAGGTCAGTTGAGGAGACACTCCCTCTGGGAGAAGAAGGAGGGCAGTGGTGTTGGTCTGTCCAGGTGTTTGGAGAAAGTGATGGCCACTCTCAGGCTGAAAGCACCTCCTCGCACACAGGTCTTAGATGTCAATATGTGAGCAAGTGAGAACACATGCCCAGGATGCACAGTTGGTAAGAAGTGACCACTATGGCCGTTGTGTTTGTTTATTTCCCTCTACCTGCTATGGGAAGGAATGTAGGGAGGTGAGGCCGCTCAGACCTGGAGGGCATGGTAAGGGCTATTTCAACTGTTAATTTTTCCATTGATTCTGTGTGTGATTCTTTATGGGAGCTAGGAAGAGCCTGAGACAGAAGATGCAAGAGGGGAGGACCTTGGAGCATCTGGGGGATGGCAGGCCTTGCTCTCTTTGCCACAGGAAGTGCACCGTCCCTCCCTGGGTTTGGAATGGACAAGAGCCTGCTGTCCTCACCTGGAGGAGTCTTCCTACTGCATAGCAGGTTGGAGCTCTTTATGCATTTTTCCTGCAATTTCAGCAGCTCTCCACCTCTTCAACCCAGCCTCATGGAAATTTGGCTGTTACCTGCGGACAGGGGTTGGCTTTTCTCCATCTCTTCACACACCTAGTCATGCCCCACACGTGCTTACTGCCCATCCACCTGTGGCCAGATTTGGTGAGCTCCCTGCCTTCTCCAGGTTTAGCTGAACTGCTTGGGTTGTGCAGCTGCTATCTGGCAGCCCAGGGACTCTGACCAAGCCCCTGTCCCTAGGGTCTGCTTTCTCAGAAACAACTCTGCTTCCTCTCTGTAGGAGACTTGGCACAGGAGAGGGAGATGCAGAGGCTGGACCTATCAGGCCAGGGAGCTACCTTCTGGAGACTTCAATCAGAAGGGGTAGGGAGTTTTCAACTCTAGATTTCCAAAAGTGTTCTGCTTGGGTCCCTTTGGTGACCACAGGGACTTGAAAACCCTCATCAGTCCTGGGGGATGTTCTGGTTACTCCAAAGAAGTGTGAAGGTCATTGGGTGCCACAAAATATTTGTCATCAGGACCAAAAGGCCTCAAAAGCTCAGTGTGACTGTTGTGTGTCCACCAGGTTCACTGGAAACATGGCTCCTCTCAGCCCCTTTGCTGATTCTGGGTTGAAGGTATTTAATTCCTCCCTCTCTCCAGGTACGGTTTACAAACAGGCATGGAGAACCCAGCAGCAAGAAGTTTTCCCTGATATTATTTTTGGGTGCAGGCACAGGACTGGGGATGGAACCCAGCGATGCTTTACCTCTGATCTACATTCCTCATCCTTTTCACTTTTTATGGAGACAGGGTCTTGCTAAGTTGCTAAGGCTGGTCTGGAACTTGCAATCTGCCTTCTTCAGCCTCCTGAGAAGCTGAGATTACAGGCGTGTGTCACCAAGCCCATTGGGAAGTTGGCTCTGAAAGCCATAAAGGACTGTTGATCCTCAGGGAGTTGGGATGCAGGTGAGAGCATGAAAACTTGGATGAACAGCTTCCCTTTCTACAGACGCAGACGGTCAGTCTTCATAAAGTAATAAGAACACATGTCATTTTGTGCTACTAATAAATGCCTTATTTGTCCACCATGGCTAATATTTAGGAATTCTTATTACTTAGTCTGGGGACTACACTCTGGACATTTCTGGTGTCCTTCATTTTGTGCCTTGAGGAAGAGTTTCCCTCTGAGTTGATACTCTGACTACTACTGCTGCACACACACATACACACACACACACACACACACACACACATACACAGAGAGAGAGAGAGAGAGAGAGAGAGAGAGAGAGAGAGAGAGAGGGAGAGATTGATTTTGTTGTAGTTGTTGCTCTGTGGTGGGGGGGATCAAACCCAGGGCCATGTAGGTGCCAGGCCTCACTCTGCCACAGCTACTCTGTGCTGGTGCACTTATTTTTAAAATTTCTAGGTCTTGATTATCCCCACAGGCTTTACTTGCATGTTTGCTGTGACAACGGATGGTCCTACCAGCAGGAGGCAAGGAACACAGGTGAGTCTGTCTACAGGTTGCAGAAGGTCCATGTAAGATCTTTCATGTTTGTAAGGAACACTGAGAACGTGTGTCCACGTGCAGCTCTGAAAGGGATGGGGAACGTGTTGTGTTCCTTTTGGGTACCATGGATCACTCACAGGAATTTGATGCAGGCCTATATGTTGCAGGATTTGTCCCCATGACCCAGATGTAAATCTGATGAAAACAGATCTTCCCTCAAGTCACCTGGAGTCAGGTAGGGGAGAGAAAGGCTGGAATAAAGAGGTGAAATGAAAGGAGCAGGTGGCAGAGACAGAGGTAAGTGTCCCTCTCTTCCCACCCCCAAGGGTATGTGAGAACTTCTGACCTGGCTTCCTAACCAGTTATAGGGAGGCCATTACCTCCCTGACAGGTCACCCAGTTCCACTTGGGCAATGTAGGGAGGTCTTTCTGGTCTTCACACTGGCAGAACAGAGTAGAAATAGGGCTTATCTCATCAGTCTAATGTGGTAATTAGGGTGTTAGATCAGGATGTTTGCCATGAGAAATGGGTGTCCCTGTCAGCTCTGAGAGGGACCGTGGCCTTTCCTGCACCGACATGTGAAGTGCATCTCAGGAATAAACAAGGAAAGTCAGAGAGACCGATGGGAACAAGATGGTAGGACGTTTGGGGGAGACGACTTCTCTGGAGGAGAGGAGCTGGTGGGTGATGGTTCTGGCCACCCATTTTCCTGATGCTCACTTCTTCCCCTTCAGGTTCCTAGAGTTTCACTTCCCAACCCCCATGAAGAATCACAGGTATTCCCTGGTGGGGAAAGAGGTTCTGGATCCTCCACACATCCACTTGATTTTCTGAGGCACTTGGTGAGGGTGGGGCCAGGGAGTGGGAAGAGATGGAGGCACAGGCCACCCTCTGCCCCCTTGTGTCCCCATGAGGTGTCAGGCAAGCAGTGAGGGTGGCCATTGTGCGGGCTGGGGTGTGATGCCCCTAGGGTCCTGCAACCTCCGGGTTCCAATGACTGTAGTATGGCAACAGCTTGTGTGGATTCCTCCTTCTTCACTCCGTCTCTGCTCCCCAAAATCCCCTCTGATGCAGGGACAGGGAGAAGATGTGAGACCTGCCAGGTAGGTGCTGCAGGGCTCAAATCTGCCAGCTCACATTCCTGTCCTGCGACCTCCCGCCTGCCCATCTAGTCAGCAGATGGAAGCCTGCCATTTGTGAATTCTGTGAGACCTGGTTGTTTTTTTTCTTCTCTTTCCCAGTAAGGGTGGCTGAAGTTAGGGTGCTAGGACTAGATGATCTTTAGGACAAGTAGCCCTCTCCCTTGACCCACAGTGGCAACACATAGAGAAACATCAGTGTTTCAAGCAGTCAGCTGGAAAGCACACTGGGAACTTAGCAATATTTGGTCAGCCAACACCCAAGGCTCCTTTCAATCCTAAGAAGGTGAGTGGAAGTTTAGTCCAATCCCGAGCATTCAAATAAATGCAGAAAGAGCAACCTGTGGCTCACAGCTATAATTGTGAAGGTCATCTGTTCCTGGGTAAAAATGATTCTGAATTATCTTAGATCTTTGCTACACCTAGCCTTTCAGCACTGTGAACTGTGAGGCTTCCCTTTCAATGTCCTGAGAAGGGCATGGAAACTAAAGTCACAACACTGAAGGGCAGTTGGTGGGCTGCAGTAACTGTGGTTCCGACTGCACCTGTATACCTGTGAGCACACCTTTGGCAATGGGCCTTTTTCTCCTCCTCCAGTCAGGCCTGGAATTCATTTCCCCACGTACTGACCCTGAGTGGCTCTATGTGACTCCTTTTGGAATAGTGTGTTTGAGGCATGTCATTGGTCACCTTCCTAGGGCCTGCCAGGGAAGATGGCTTTTCTTAGTTTCTGCCCTTGTTCTGTCAGCACGTGGAGCTCTCTGTGCTATGAAGAATTCCAGAGTGAAAGTTCAAGTGCAGGGAGAGACCCGCCAGCCTGGCTCTTCCTGCCTTTCCTTCTGGGATCTGATATTCTAATGAGATGGGCTTCTGAGTCCAGCCCACGTTCCCTGACTGCAATGGCATGAGAGAGCTCAGGTTGGTCCAGCAGGGCTTTGTGTGATCCTCAGGTGAGTACAGGTAGCCCACTTGTGATCCTCAGGTGAGACTACTTGTTTTCTTCAATGTGCTCAATTACATTTCACTTCTCTCAGCTTTTGTTATTCATCTACAAATGTGATAAAGCAAAGATGACCCAAATAGACTACTTAAAATAGAGGAATAAGAGACTTTGCAGAAATTTGCATCAGCTCTAGGTTCATACCTGGTATATCATCAACTCTACTTCATTTATTTAGCTTAGGAAAGTTACATGGCCAAGGCCAGCATTAGAGAATGTAAAAGTGGTTCTGCTTAGAATGAAAGAACACTGTAAATTTCCATACAGTGCTGGGACTGGGGTTGTGGCTCAGTAGTAGAGAACTTGCATAGCATTTTTGAGGCACTGGGTTCAGTCCTCAGCACCACATAAAAATAAATAAATAAAATAAAGATACTGTGTCCATCTACAACTAAAAGATTATTTTTAAAAAATTCCACAAACTGATAAGAAAATCGAGTGAGGAATGAAATATTGGTGACAGGAATATTATATGAGCATTGCCAGTACTTGTCTTATGAAAAATAGACAATTGTTTTAAATTATTAAAATTCATTTTAATACATACACCTTTTAGGTTAAAATACCATTATTAATATTGCATCTATGCTTTAAACATGTGCTGTATGTTAAACAATGCATTCATTACCTCAATTAACACAGTAACATTCTGCAGAAGGTTTTACTACTCTTATTTAAGAAAAAAATGAAAAGGATATATAATTAACAATTATGTTTTTAAAATTTTATTCTAAGCTATGTCTGGCTACATTCAAACCTGATGTTTTTCAAAAAAGGATAAACTGGCTAGATGTGGTGGTGCATGTTTGCAATCCTAGCAGCTTGGGAGGCTGAGGCAGGAGGATGACAAGTTCAAGGCCAGTCTCAGTAATGTAGTAAGGCCCCAAACAACTTAGCAAGACCTGTCTCAAGATAAAAAAAATTAAAAGGGCTGAGTATGTGGCTCATAACTCCTGGGCTCATTCCCCAGTATCTAAACAAGCAACCAACCAAAAAACAAAAGAATAAATGGTTTTTAAGCCAATTTTACTTAGTTTATTCTTTTTTGAAAATATGTTAGATTCTCTACATCATATTTTCTTTGATCCTATGGTAGTTCAAATATGCAAAATAATGACAGTCATCATTCAGATTCACATTCAAGTTTATTGATGACTTTCCATTCTCACTGCATATGTTGCAGGCGTTTTCATTCTGGGAATGACATTATTTGTAGAGGAAAGAATTACTAACAACTGCAAAGCTATTGAGTATTTCTCATGTGTCCCTCTGGTCTCATTCCTATTTAGATGTGTGTAGGGACTATAGAATCAGAGCTATCTCTACCCCCATTATTTCAGGTACGTGTGGGAAAATAATGGGCTTTGTGCATGTGAATCCCACATGCAATTTTGAAAAATTACTCCCTTGTTCATATTTCTGCAAGACTAAAATGAGATGCCCAAGGTACATGTTCACAGTGTTTAACATCTGGTCAGTTTCTTGTGCTGCCTCTTATTTCAATAAAATACTTGGAATCTTTCCAATTGCAGTCACATCAATTCCCAGAATCCTTGTAAAAGTTTACTTATAAGTGTAGGATTGAAAGATTAAAATGAAACGCAGTATGTAAGCAAAACATTATTACAGTGGTGGCTGATGGCAAGCATTTGTGGCAACTTAAACTAGTCTGCTGTTCTAATCACAGTGTAGCCATTTATTTAATTTCCCTTTTCCTGTGAGGAAATATACTCCAACCCACTTATTGATGCTTATGCCATGTTAGTCATTATGTTAGGCAATGGAAGAAAAGATGAATAAGAATTGATCCTTGCCCTTGAGGAACTCATAAACAGAGACAGCCACTGTGGAAGCTTTTACAAGGATAACTATGATCAGAGCTATAACAGAGATATAAAAATACTTCTATGAATACCTAAAGAAGCAAGACATGAAGAGATGTAATGAGTTAGGTTTTGAAGCCTGAATAGTATTTTTATATAATACAGAAAATGATCATTCATGAGCAGCAAATGAAATTATATTAGGCAAAAATGTTAAGGGGAAAAAATGTGTGGGCACAGGAGCATGGACCAATCCAAGGGACAAGGAGTACTTGCAGGGATGAAGTAGAGATTAATAAATAGGTTTGTAGTGGTTCAGTAGTGGGGGGATTAAGCACCTTATTAGTGAATGTGAACTCTTTTATTATATTAATTTTTTTTGATTTGTTCACATACACCTAACAGTTAAAATAATTGAACTATAATCCCAGTTCCAATATATGCATACATATTGATACACTACAGTTAGCCATCATTATTCATGGAGATTGGTTCCAGGATCCCTGTGTATGCCAAAACATGTGGATAATCAAGTCCTTTGTTTATAATGATACAGTACTTAAATTGTCTTATTAAATATGTAGAGAAATGGACTGTGAACTGAAGAAATAATAAACCATTTGAAAGCTATTAATCTGTCAAAATATTTTTCTTGAAATTATTGAGAAACTATAATTAATAGACTTCATTGTTATATCATTTCTGAATCATTGTAGAATGATCTATAATACGGCAATTCAAAAGACTAGTAAAAGTTCATTTCTATATGTTTGTTTTAAGTGCTGATACGCCTGAAGAAAGAATTCAGAGATATATGGAGCTCTATTAAAAAAAGCATGTCATGGAATACATTTTTTTATTACAAAATACCAGTTGTATAAATTGTGCAAATTGTTTTTGCTGACAATTACCAAATTGATGCTTGAAATACTATTGCTGAAAATAATATTAATTAGAAAAGCTACATTATTATATTTTAAGACTTTATTTGAAAATCATTGCAGCTATTTGCTTAGAATATACAACTATTTAATTTTTTAATGTATAGAGATAAGTTATATAAGCAGCATATTTATATTGTTTGGACAAAATGAAAGATAAATCACATGAATATTTCAAACATCCATTTTTGGAATGTTCTTTCAATAACATAAGTTTCCTTGAAAAGGACTTTATAATTTACTCATTAAAATGTTTACAAGTCACTATTTGGAAATTCAGATGGGTATAAGGTTCTCACAGGAAAGAATTATCAGTTTTGATATTTTGATGTTTTAAATTTGTGCTTCAATATCATTATTATCTATGATCTGTGGTCTATTTCCATTAATATCTTTATGTCCTTTTTCTACTTTGTGACATGTTAATTCTTATTAGATAAAATAATCTTAAAGTATAGTCAACAGAACATAAGTAAACACAATGGGTAGCATGTGATGACTGAGAATAAAGTTTATGGAACCACCCACTTTTCCCTTAGGTTATCTTGACATTCACAAACAGAAGGAAGTTATTTGTATGTCATTGTAGACTATTACCAATGAATGGATTAATTAAAAGCAATGCTTTTTGTAGTTTTCCTTAAATAAGATTTCTGGATAATATTCTAATATTTTGTTATAGACTACCTTTGTGCTGTATGAACAAGTGCTATTTGATCCACAAAGCTCAAGATCCCACAATTGAAAATGATTTATAAAGTAAGATCAAAAACATGTACACTGCAGGATTTACCAAAGCATTGGCATTGTCACTTTCTGAAGAAGCTGCCACTGTTTTGTCAGAAGAAAAAGGACAACTTGTTAATACCTATCTAAATCGTGAGTCCAGAGTTTCTTGCATCCATTATTAAGTGGGCCTAGTCTCTCTTGGATAAATTGGAAAATAATGGGTTATAGGAGAAAGAAAAAAGTACCTTAAGTCAGGGATCATTGATTACCTAGCCGTCAGCAAAAGAGTTAATACAATGAAAGTAGGAGGAAGCACATTCTGTGAAGCTTGGTAACAATAACCATCAGTAATACTACAGAAAAGGAGTTTAGTACCATGAATGCCAGGACTCAATCATATTTTTAGATATATGTTTTTCAAAGAAAGGCAAAGTACCTGTGTTTGAGTGTGAATCAAAAAGTTAAAATTGTAACTAATTGTTGCAGGCCCAAATGGAAATAGCATAATTCCTAAACATGTCTTTGTGAAGTAAGGGGTCAATCATAGGTGTTGTTTGGCCAGGTAATCCAGAAATATTTGGAGTCTTCCAGTGGATTAAGAAACAAACAAACAAACAAGAAGAATATTTCTTCCTGTCCTTCAGGTGATTATTGTTTAATGGGGCTAAAAACTTGCACACATTGTTACAAATATTGAATGTCTCACCTCTAACTGGTGGGAAAGTGATTTCAGATAAATCTTGAAAAATGAAGTGGTGTGGATCTTAAAAAACAAACAAACAAACAAACAAAGAAAAAAAAACTTACACAGTAGACATGAAGGGGGGGGGGAAGTATATGCTTGTTTCACCCATTTAAAAACACAGTGTGTTTAGAAAATGGTGAAATATGTTGTGTGGTTGAAATGTAAGCATGTTTTTATAAATAAGTATGGAAAGATGCTACTAAAATATGGTTTTGTAGGCTAGATTATGGATACCCTTGTATATTCAACTGACACTTAATTATCCTACCTTATTCTATAGCCTTCTTCTAGGAAAAGACCCTGACTTATAACAGGTGATATATGTAATGTTCAACAATACTGCCAGGTGTGGAGGCAATGCCTATAATCCCAGTCTTTCATGAGGCTGAGGCAGGAGGATTGCAAGTTCCAGGTCAGCCTCAGCAATTTAGCAAGGCCCTAAGCAACTCTTTGACTCTAAATAAAAAAATAAAAAGGACTGGGGATGTGGCTCAGTTGTTAAGTATCCCTGGGTTCAATCCCAGGGAGGGGGGGGGGGACAAAACAAAACAAACAAACAAAAACAGTGTTCATCAAATGGAAGGTACTGCCTTTAATTAGTATAATGATTTTGATTAACATTCTACTCAGTCATTTAATTGGATTCTATTTTATCTAGTCATGACTATTAGATAAATGGTCTATGAGAATATATAGATTTTGAAACAGCAAAAATTCAGTTATATTGGCTTCCTCAAGCATCACTCCTAGTCTTCTGCCTCTAGGACTTTCTAGGACATTGTATAGCAGCATATTATTGATTATCATCTGTCATTAACAACAGACATCAAAATCAGACAGATTTATTAACATTTTTTTTTTCCTTTTACTTACTACCAGCATTAAAGAACTTATTTTCTTATGCAATTAATCATAATACTGATATTATACTATAGCCTGCTTGGCTACTTCTTCTGTGATTGAAAAGTGATTTTATGACCTAACACACTACTCCACCTTTCTCAGTGGGCCAACTTTGTATAATAATTACATGTCATACTCAGCACCTATCATATTTTGTTATAACTATTAAAGAGTTTTCCCTTATATGAAGCCTTGTCATCTTTTCAAGGGTGAGTTAAAGGTAAATCCACCCAACATGAACCAGACCTCTGGCCATAAATGATTAGATCAAGTATAAGTAGCTAGCTAAATATATTCTTGTGAATTTGAAATATAGTGTAAAATTTAGTTTCTCTTGAGGAAGATGAAAAAATCACCTGATTACTTGTGAGTAGCTTATCACTATATTTTATGTCCAGTGTCTTTACTGTTTCAAAACAGAAATAACCTGCTTGCCACTAGAGTATATATAACACACACACACACACACACACACACACACACACACACACACACACACTGATTGTACATAGAGATAAGACTAGAAAGGCAATTTTGAAAACCTAGAGGGCATTTCAATTTGTTTCCAGTCCTTGAAACTTAACTGTATTCAAGAACCTTGAGATCCACAAATTCATTCCATAACCTTATATTTCATATCCCTATTTAGCTCAAATCAATGCAAAAAAGCTTCTCTTATTTACTACATAAATACTTGATAGTATCGATTTGTTTATACTTCTTATCAGGGACCTTAATTAAATGTCTACTTTTTCAATTTTAGTTTTAACTGATCCATAATAGCATAGAATTATACATATTAATAGGGAAAACATATAATATTTGGTGATACATGTATACATTTGGTAATATTTAAGTCAGGTTAAACATATCTATCTCTTTAAACATTTATCACTTATTTTGAGTGAAAATGTTCAAAGTCCCTTCTTCTATTGTTTTGAAATATATACTGCATTACTACTATACATAGTCACTCTACTGTGCCATAACACATGAGAACTTCTTGCTACCAATTCTAACTTCACAATCATTATAAGCTCTACTTTTTATACAGTCTTGTAATCTAGCTGCAGGATATCACTTAAACTAACACCAGTAACCATTTATAGAAGTAATATTTTTAGTATAGTGATCATGTTTCCCTGAATTATAAACATTATGTGATTAATATATATCAAAGTCAAATATTATGGTTTGAACATTCATAGGATATATTTTTAAACTAACCATGAAGTTAAATAATCCAGACTCATAAAGTCAAGGGTTGAATATTTTTTCTCATATGTATATTCTAGACAGAAGAAAAAGGGAAAAAAAATAATTTCATGGAAATATAAAGATCAATAGAGTAGAGGAAGGGGATCCACAGGGAAGTAATAGAGGAGGGCATAGGGAAATACTGGGGGAATTATGCTTGTACATAGATATAAAATTATAATTCACTAATTGAAATAATACTAAAAACAACAATAGTAGTATACATGAGATCAGTAGAGTAAAACAAGTGGATAGGGGAAGGATCAGGGGAGAGGAAGGGGTAGTACTGTGGAATGAGATTGATCATGTTATGTTATGTGGACTTTAAATTGTGGCACAACAAATTTTACTATTATGTATAATTATAATGCAATAATAAAATAACTAAAATATAATAAACTTTTTAGCCATGAGCACTTGAAATCTAATTTTTACACATTTCAATTAGTGAACTACTTTTCTCGACTGACATGGATAGTGTTGATTGTTTTACCAGGAATTCTAGTAAGAATATCCACATTTCTGAAACTCCATGTTCTGAATGCATTTTCTTTGCTTTCAATTCCAGTTATAATGGCATTATAGCAAGGCTAAAAAATAGTGCCATCCATGATTTCTTTGCTTACATAAATTATTAAGAATGGTACTGGCAATATTTTATCTGAATACTTGGCTACATAACAGAAACATTTGGACTAAACTACAATGTTGAGCAAAGTTCACTCCCTCAACACCATTTCTCCTCCACATTCTTACACATAGAGTTAAAATAATGAAAAAGGAAAACAAAAACAATACTTTAAAGTACAGATTAAATGTCAAACTATGTATTCATTATGAAATTTTGAAAAGAAACAGATTATATTTCATAGCTATATTGTCTGAGACATCAGATTGCTGTTGTAGATCACACTTGATTTTTCTGGCTTTTGATCTTTACCATCTACCAGCTGGACTCTAACAATTTTGTATCCTACTGTGTAGAATTCGATTGCCCACAGATCTATAAAATTGCGGTGTTATTAGGTAGCAAGCAAAACTATTTTCTTGTGATGACCAACAGAGGAAAGGTTAAAAAAACACCTTTAGCTATGGCCTCTGCTGAAATGAATGGATTTTATATTGTACATATACAGGGAGACCCTTTATCAACCTTGATGAATTTGGATGGAGGATCACAAGCCTCCATCCTTTGTGGTATACCACTAAATATTTCCAACTGTATTATGGAACAAATTGCCCCCATAATATTTATCTCAACTTAAGTTCTCAAAGTAAAGTTTATTTTATTTTAATAAAATGTTAAAGCTATCTATTTATTTTACAGGAGTACAGGGGATTGAACCCAGAGGTACTTTACCACTGAGACACATCCCCAGCTTTTTTTTAAATTTGAAACAGAACCTTGCTAAGAATTGGTGAGGCTCGTCTGGAAAAAACTAAGGATTGATACACAAGTATTTGTGTTTTATTTCCTTGAGTAGTTGACATTTAAATAGAGATGAAGGGGAAGAGTAGGGGGAAAGGGTAAGCCAAAGTAAATAAGTATTATATAAGGATGTATATTATTAGGAATTAAAGAAGATGATGACAAAGCAAAGAAAGTCATGAAAAGGAAGGTGGTATGAAGGACATTCTAGATGGAAAAGTGTGAGTGAAACCAGGGAATCTGAATATCATAGTGTATATTGCACAACAGAAAGTAAGTTGATCTAGTTTGTGCTTCAGGCATAAGAGGAATCAGGGCTGGTCTAAAGAACTTACCCATTAGTACATGAGGATGAATTAGAAGGAATACTAATTACATATGATGTGTCTAACACACTGCATATGAGGCCCAAAGTCACAGACATTTTTGTGTGTACACACACACACACACACACACACACACACACACACACACAGTAGCTTATGGATGTTCCTGGAATATTATTGTAGACAATACAAACTGCCCCCATTGCAGTTTTTCATTCAGACAAGTTCCTAGGGACATGAATTATTCTAGGGAGTCAGTCTCCTGTTTTAGCATGTAAAACAACAGTTGTGTTCCCAAAATGCAGCAACATTTCAAACAAGTGTCTTTTAATTATATGGAAGAGGGGGCCTAGCTTGATCAGCATTCCGTTCTCCCTAGGATTCAAATATGCTTAGGCACATCTGGAGGACAGGTGAGGCAAGCCCACAGGGTCTATATGTAGGATAGACGGAATCACTTTTTGGAAAAGAAAGTTTGTTTTGAATGAAGAGGATGTCAAATCTACATGGTTTTAGTACCTTTTTCTTTAGTCATCCAACAGAGGATACTTCTGAGTATAGTTTAGTCTCTATTTTTCATTCTCAGGACTCAGCTTCACATGTTTTCTTATGATCTACTTCCTAGTGAGGCAGGCGGTCTGCAATTAAAACAGAAAATCTGTCTAATTTAACCCTCTATAATGTTACAGTGCAAGGCTGAACTACTATGGGATATTATGACTCAAAATAATAAGAAAAAGGGCCTTATCTATGGATATTCCTTATGATATTAAAATGATACAAATCATAAAGTCATGAGATGTCAAACAATGCTCTAATGTTTTGAAGGGACTTCAGAAATATGCAACCTGTGTTTCTCAAATTTACACAATTATAGTATTACTATATGTCAAGATTTTGCAAATTGGGGTCTATGGAATCCTGGAAATCCACAGATATATTCTTAATGGGCTACCAGTTTTCTACAATAAGTTTTTATTTGTTGTCTTTCCATTTTATTTATAAACTGTAAAAATAATGTCATCATATTCCAGACCACCTGGATAAAATGAACTAAGCATTGTCATATAATTTTATTAACTACATGATGTTTTAATTGTAGGCTAATGAAAATGTGAGATAGATTAAATATGCAAACAATGTATTTGAAACTGATGAGAGCAATACTATTATATCACACAGTCCACATGAAAATTTCACACTAATTTAAATGGAGAAAACTTGTAAAAATTGAGTTGCCCCAAGACACAAGGTGAGATAGCCATGTTGAATACTCACGAAGAAATTGTAGTGTAGCAGTAGTCATTACTATGTTCAATTGGTAAGGACTAATGTATTCATTAGGATGTATAACCTTTTACATAAATTTAATATTATAAATTTGCATTTTGGTGCATGAATGTTTTTATTTACTTGGTAAATATGTTCAAATTGTATAGGTATATAAGACCTATGAGGATGTGTTTATTAGATTTCTGATAGTGCACATTTAACTAGTCATTACAAAAATTTTAAGAGTCAACACCTGAAATGTTTTTCACTCATTTATATCCAAATATTTTTCAGTTTTGGGAAAAACCAAAACAAAAGTGTTTTGTACTCTTCTGAGAGATATATTAAGTATTTCAGAACCATCTAAGGCATGGCCAATGTCTTGGCACCACTAACTCCAGAGTAAGACTAGACAAACTTTATGTTCTCTAATTATGCCACTGTAATTAAAAAAAAAAAAAAGAAAATTAAGAGACATGAGTGAATAATGCCAACTAATTTAAAATTGAGATTGAAATGAGGAATTTTCATAAGAACAACTTTTAATGTTGTTTTAATTTCTTTTTGGATCATATTCCGATATAACACATATCTATAAATAAGGAGTTGTGCTATATGCTGTCAAACCTAAGAGAAAGATGTATTCTTGCTTTGTATATGACTAAAAGAAGGATCAGAGGAATTAAGTCATCCAAGGGTCATAGAGTAAGGGGTATGATTGACACTTATTTACAAGTCTTCTGACCCCAAGTCCCTTGATCTTTCCACTTATCATACCAGATCCTTCTGAATTTACTTCTTTGTTCTATCTAAAATTCACTTTTTTATAAACAAGTGAACTTTGCCCATATTCTTAGTAAAGAATATGATCTTTAATTAGACGTCAGTGACTTCCTGCATGACTTGAGCTTTGAGATATTCTAGTTTCTCAAATAAGTTCACATTTATCTTGACTTTTTAAACTTTTATTATTAAATGTACATAGTTCAAATACTATAAGATAGTTAAAATATGCACCTTCCAAGTTTAAGTACAGAAATATTTTAGTCAGCTTTTATGAATTTTACATGCTTTTTTTGTACTGTCTAATTGAACCCACGGGTGCTTAAACAGTGAGCAACACCCTCAGCCCTTTTTATTTTTTATTTGGAGACAGGATCTCACTAAGTTGCTTACGGCTTCACTATATTGCTGAGGCTGGTTTTGAACTTGTGATCCTCCTGCCTCAGCCTACAGAGAAATTGGTATTTTAGGCAAGCACCACTGTGTCAAGCTCTCCAATTCTCTGGGGTCTTTTAAAAGGATGGCTTACTTGAGTTGCAAATTACCAGACTTTTTCAAGATGGTAACAGGGTTTATATTTTTTTTTCCTTATTTTGTCATTGATTGAAATAATTTATGTAACAATGTCAACAGATCTGACAACTTTAACTGGAAATTGCAATCAAAATCGTGCCAAAAATATTAAAATTGTCAACTTTTATACAATAAACTGTCACAATTCAGTAAGATTTAAGGAAAGGCAAATACTTTCTTGGGGAGAAAATCAAGGCTAAAAAGATTAAAGAATAAGAAATTACTCTGAATTTTCAAACATTTATAGAAGTAACTTCTTATCAAGGCCCCCATCCCTCCTATGTAATTTTAATTGAAACCCTTCATCTTAGACCTATTTTAGCCCAGTATTTGAAATTCTAAAGTGAAAGATCCTAAACTTTTTATTTCCATCAAAGATAACTCATGGAGGGTATGGGCAATTGAACTAAGAGGTGCTTGACCACTGAGCCACACCCCCAGCCTTATTTTGTATTTTACTTTGAGAGACAGACAGGGTCTCACTGAGTTGCTTAGTGCCTCACTAAATTGCTGAGGCTGGCTTTGAACTTGTGATCCTCCTGCCTCAGCCTTCCAAGCCCCTGGGAAGCAAAGACTTTTTTAAAAATGTCATTTGTTTCTATTACTTGAATTTTAGGGATGTGAATATCTTATAAAATTAATGTTGAGTTGTCATCCTTCATAATATAAAATATATGCAGCATGTTATAGAAATATTTCTGAGGAAAATAATATGGAGATGAATAGAAACTTTTAATTCATAATCCTACATTTAAAGAGAAAATATATTAAACATATTGAGTGAATTTTTAATAGGCACACTTCTTTTGAGTGAGTGTGAGACAATATGATTAATTAGAATACTTTAATACAGAGAGCAACAAAGACACAGGTATCCTTTTTTTAAAGCAAAGTTAAACATTTTCAAAATATCTCTGATATCATTTGCTAAAGCTATATATCATGTGAGGGAAGAAACAGATTGTGATGAATTTCAAACATTTTAGTGAACTTGTACATTTTTAAGTGGGCCATGAACTTGAAATACATCACTTTTAAAAAATCACTTTGTGGGACCACTCTGAAAAAGTAGAATAAAACCACTCCATGTATAAGATAATAAACTGCATTTTTCTCTTTTTATATGTGTTGAGGAGTTAACAGCCTCCAGCTCCTGCCACATATTCATGCCCTGCTGCATATGAATGGGGAAATAAGCACTCCCACAGATACTTACAGGAATGTAAATTGACACAACATTTTGGATAGTAATATGGAATACCTCTTACATGTGGCAAAAATTTACACATGGCCACTCATCTGTGAAACTTACTCTAAACTATAGGAACAATGGATAGAAAAAAAATGGCAAGGGGGCATTTGTTAAATATGCATACTCAAAGAAACCAAATATTGCCCAAGGCTTAAAAAACTATTTCAGGTAAGCTAAGATTGTTTATGGCTAAATGGTAAAACTTTCTATGTTTATTATACTTCCACTTCTCCTTTCCATGGATGAAATTTTTTTTAATATCTTTTATTTTTATTTTTACGTGGTGCTGAGGATCGATCCCAGTGCCTCATGCATGGTAGGCAAGTGCTCTACCTCTGAGCCACAACCCCAGCCTCATGGATAAAATCTTAACATAAAAAATTATGTAGCATTATGGATGCAGAGGAAGGGAATCTGGATCAAAAGTTATCTTGTTCTATGGGCACCTACCAGCCCCTTTATAAGATATAGCTCACTTCTGGTTTGGGGGCATGACACTCTGTTAGCAGCTGTTGAAATGCCTATAGTTAATATATAACCTACAGTGTTTTCTCTTAGTAGAGTAATGTGCAGGGGTTTCTAGAAGAATATCTAGCCAATTATTTTGCTGACGAGGCTTCTCTTCATGATTCGTTGGTGTTGCTTATACTGTGAATTATTCCATATATTTCATCTACTCTTTAGCTTTGGGATATTAATCTTGAAGTCTTTGCAATTTTGATCCCAAGGAACAATGCTAACTTAATTCTAATATGCTGCCAGGGCATGATAGTGCATGCCTTCAATCCCAGCCACTCAGGAGGATGAGGCAGGAGGATCACAAGTTCAAAGCCAGCCTCAGCAATATAGCAAGACTCTGTCTCAAAAGGGGAAAAAAAAACTGGATTGTAGCTCAATGGTAAAGCATCCTTGAGTCCAATCCCCAATAACAATAAACAAACAAACAATCCTTATTAGGCTATTTTCTTTCCCCAGTTCCTGATGGGAGCTTCTAGACCCATTTCATATCTGATGAAAATTGTGACAAACCCTCTCCATTATCAAATATATAATATCACCATTCCTACTCTACTACAACCACTCCAAGTTTGTTTGGGGAGCTACTTTTTTCAGATTGCTATAGGGGAAAGTATATATATTTAAAAAGCCCTATGCTTTAAGCTTCTCTTTCTTTTAGAAACTTATCAGTAATGCTGTTTTGTCTCCCTCTTTTCATCCCACCCCCTCTGCTTAATCCCAGGACAAGGATTTCTGGGATGGGAACACTGATCATTATTTAGATGATGTAGGCACTGTTTTTATCCTCTTTGGCTCCTGTCATATTTCTCCCAGCATGGAGAAGTTTTATTCCCATTTCTCTATAACAGGAACTTTCCTTAAGTCACAATCACTGTCCTCTCTACATTGCAGATTATGGTAAATATCTGTGCTCAAATGGAAGGTGTGTTCTTCATATGTACAGGAAAGTTTTCAATTTTACAAAGCCTTTTTCTTCTCAAAAAAAAATCATGGTAAGAGCTGGGGCTGTAATTCAGTGGTTGAACACTCACCTAGTACATGTGAGGCACTGGCTTTGATCATTAGTCATTAGAAATATTTAATTATATATCTAGTCACAGATAAAAATGTCCAAAATAGTGTTAATACAAAAAGCAGTTTCAGGAACTGGAGCTGTGGGTCAGTGTTAGCAATGTGTGAGGCACTGGATTCGATCCTCAGCACCACATAAACAAAGTAAAAATTCATTGGCAACTAAAACATATTTTTTAAAAAGCAGTTTTCATACAATGTATATAATATTCATTAGACTACATATCTTTTTGGATACTATTATCGGGGATTTTCAGTTTTCCTATCATATTTCTTATAATCATTGCATTTTTAATAAAGAAAAAATATAGATACAAAGATGTAACTAAATATATCTTAAACCAACAAGCAGTGTCTCACCAGTAAAATACTAGTGATATTCTTATTAAAAAAGAAAAAGAATGAAAAATTGTAAGGCTCATATTTACTTTAATATCATTCAGAATGCATTAGATGTTGCAGTGAGAAATGCAATGAAATTAGAAGACAGAATTACTATAAAGGTAGAAAATAAATTATTAGTATGGATAAATGACACATTTGGTTATAATTCTATATAACAGACAAACTGTTATAACTAAAAAGATTTCAAAAATGTGATGTTTTAAAACAAGAATATAAAAATCATTGGCTATCCAGTAAAATAGTAAGCAATTATCAAACAAATAAGTCACTCATATATCAATAGAATATACAAACAACCAAGTAATAAAGTTAGGAAAAAATGAAAAAGCTTTAGGATAGAAAATGATGTTTTACAGAGAAATATAAATGGTTGAAGACAAAAATATAAAACCTTTTTTATGACCAGATGAGAATTTGTTAAGTTGGAAAGATGTCAGTTTAAAAATTAAAGAACATTTGAATTGTTTCCAAATGACTTTAAAGATTAAATGTGCTTTGTATGGTCTGGGGATATGGCTCAAGCGGTAGTGTGCTCGCCTGGCATGCGTGCGGCCCGGGTTGGATCCTCAGCACCACATACAAACAAAGATGTTGTGTCCGCCGAAAACTAAAAAATAAATATTAAAAAAATTCTCTCTCTCTCTTAAAAAAATTAAATGTGCTTGCAAATAAAATCAGAGTATCATATATGAACATATGAAAAAAATAAATCAACCTTGAAATTATGTCAAGTCTTTTTAGGTATACATGTTCTTGTGCTTGAATGTGTCTCATTAAATCTCAGGTTTACCAATGTGACAGAATAAAAGATGGAGTCTTTAAGAGGTGATTAGTCCATGAGGGCTCCTTCCGCACTAAAAGAATTAATGACCTTGTACAGTAGAATCATACAGCATGTGGCTAGCTTTTTCTTCAGCTTTTCTGCCATGTGTTCACATAGAGGTCCACCCCTCTGTAAGAGGAAACATCACCATACAACAAAAGCCAAAGTTGCCTTGAGCTTGGAATTTACAGTCTTCTGAAAAATGAGAAATTAATCTTCCTTAAAAATTACCCCGTCTCAGGTACTTTGTTAGTGCAGCACAAAAGGAACTGAAACACATTTTCTCAAAGTATACAGAAAGGGTCTGGGCAACATTCTAGGGCTGTATATGTACATATTTGAGTCAACGGGAAGAGCAAGGAAATTTAATTAAGCCAAAGTTGCTTAATATTATGGCATAAAACATAAAATACCATGAAGTCCTATAGATTTACTAAGCAATGTTTTTTTTTTTTGAGTTTTATTTTTTTTTTTGTTTTAATTGTGAATGACAGTACAATGATCTTGACATATCATACATTTGAATCAAATGGGGTATAATTTCTCATTTTTCTGAGTGTACAGGTTGCAGAATCACATTGGTCATGCAGTCACATATATACATACAGCAATACTAGTGTCTATTTTATTCTGCTGTCCTTCCTATTCCCCCCCTTCCCCTCCCCTCCCCTCCCATCACTTCTCTCTATCCAATCTAATGTGACACACTTCTTTTTTTTCCCCTCACATTTTCATACATGTATTTTGTATAGTGATGAGGGTCTCCTTCCATTTCCATGCAATTCCCCTTCTCCCTCCCTTTCCCTCCCACCTCTCTTCCCTATTTATTGGTAATCTTCTTCTCATGCTCTTCCTCCCTATCCCATTCTGAGTCACCCCCCCCCCCCGCGTTATATCAGAGAAGACATTCAGCCTTTGATTTTTAGGGATTGGCTAACTTCACTTAGCATAATCTGCTCTAATGCCATCCATTTCCCTGCAAATGCCATGATCTTGTTAATTTTTAGTACTGAGTAATATTCCATTGTGTATAAATGCCACATTTTTTTAATCCATTCACCCATTGAAGGGCATATAGATTGGTTCCATAGTCTAGCTATTGTGAATTATGCTGCTATAAACATTGATGTGGCTGTGTCCCTGTAGTATGCTCTTTTTAGGTCTTTTGGGTATAATTCAAAACAAATATTTCCACTCATTTCTCACAAAATGCACCTTATAACTATAAAGAATAAACTTTACAATTTGGTACTTCAGATGTCAAAGACAAAGCTAGCATTAAAAAATGCCCAATTCTATGTATTAGAAACTAAATGAAATGCAAAAATAAAGGGGAGGGGAAAAATAGGGGAAGTAAAATAGTTTTACTTAAAATGTTACATTTATTTAAATAAATATTGCTTGATGAAAGATCTAGAATTATATTCTTATAGACACAAAGAATTGGTTAGTATTTATGTAACAGACTTTAGGAAAAAACTTAGGACTGAAAGAACTTCTAGCAACAGAGACTCAAAAATAAGTAATTAAAAAAAAGAATAAACATGAATGATAAATGCTAAATAAAGTATTATAATATGTATTAAATAAAGTATTAAATGATTTATTTAATTGAAGTAAAGTATTATTAAATTATGTGATATAGGTTTATAAACAAAAGACTAAATCTTTCATGAAAAAGAAAGAAATTTTGTCAATAATTCTTAGGGGGCTGAAACTCAGTGGTAGAGCACTTGCCTAGCATGTGTGAGGAGGCACTGGGTTCTATCCTCAGCACCAAATTAAAAAAAAAAAAAAAGGTATTGTGTCCATCTACAACAACAACAATAATAATAATAATAATAATAATAATAATAATAATAATAATTTCTTTAGTATACTAAACAAGGTCTTTACAGGTTTGGCCCTATATAACTTAATTCAACTCCTTTTCTCTCATTTCTCCTTTACACACAGGCACAGTGAAGTTGATTATCAAGTAACAAAATTCCACAGCTATGGAGGGCCTAGTATTCATTTGTAACATAAATAATAAAATTAAGTTCTGTGGGATGCCATTTACATCTATTATCTCATTTGACTTACACAAAAATCTTATTACAAGAAAAATATTAATTATCTTAATTATTTATTACTAATTTATCTGTCTTAATTTTCTATCTGATTTCAATTCTTCAAATATTAATCACTATTTTCTATTTTATTTTTAAAATAAAAATTTAATGTGGTCTTTTATATTGGTATATTTCATAAAATCATGGTCCTATTATATGATTAACTCTTACAAACCTGTAAAATAATATTTATGAATATATGTATTACGAATTCTTATCATGTTGATCTATTAAAATAAGAGGAAACCTATTTTATGAAAAGCTCTTTCTATACATATGATTAGAAGTAATTATATCAAAATTCAACATATATTTCAATATTTTTCCTATGACTATGAAATTATTTAAAAATTTTAAGTATTCACTATTTCTACTTGAAATGCAGAAATATAACACATCCCCAAATTAGCAATTTCACTTAAGAAAAATCTATAGAAACCCAACATGTGGGATATTTTATTAAATAATAGGGTGTTAAAATTTCTGCTTTCACCCATTAGGTACTAAGAGAAGCAGGAATTCCCCTCTTTCTATGGAAAACTAGAAAACCAGACAAAATACATGAATCAAAGGTTTTAAGAAACTGCTCATCAAGTGGAGCACGGGACTATGATCCCTGACCAGGATTAAAAAAAAAAAAGTGACCCATTCTATGGGCCTAGCCTGATTTCTAAAGGCATGTGCTATCATAACACACAGATAAAAGTAAGAAGCTAGAGTATTGTAGCTTTCCTGAATTAAGAGGAAAACTACTGGGGCCGGGGTTGAGGCTCAGTGGTAGAGCGCTTGCGTAGCATGTGAGGCACTGGATTAAATTCTCACAACTAAATAATAATAATTTAATAATAATAATAATAACAATAACAATAATAGGTGGCTAGAATTTATGGATGGAATATTGGAGAGAAAGGAGCTACACAGAGGGAAACCATAGAAATCTGCAGAAAAGACTCCCTGATTTTATGGTTAAGTGATAATCTGCATATGTGTAGCAGGAAAATTCAAAAGGCAATGTAAAATACTACTGATAAAGAGTAGACAGGATCATTTCACAGGCTCATTGATGGTGGAAACTTATTTGATTTCCCATTAACCAGAGTGGAGAAAACTTGCAATATGTCAGACATAAGAAGGATCTTAACAAGTGTCACATGTTAAGAGTAAGGATATTTAGTCTAAGAACAAAGGCAGTATATTAGACCTTGCATAACAAAAATTAAAACCAAGCCCTAAATGAATCAAATTGAACCGCAAGTAATTTAACACCCGACAAAAACCCAGTACTCTTTAAAGGAATATGACAACATAAAATCTGCAATGTATGTTATTTAATAAAATTGATTAGTTAGGCATGGTGGCACAAACCTGTAGTCTCAGCGACTCAGGAGGCTGAGGCAGGAGAATCATAGATTCAAAACCAGCCTCAGCAATTTATCGAGGCTGTAAGCCACCTATCAAGACTCTGTTTCAAAATGAAAAAAATAAAATAAAAAAGGAGTGAAGATGTGGCTCAGTGGTTAATCACCCATGGGTTTAATCCTTGATACAAAAAAGAAAAAAAAAATTCTGACTAGAAACTAGTAGAAAAATCAAATAATAGAAAGTGAGAGAAAAATGCAATTAGTGAATAACACTTTAAAACAGCCATTATAAATCTCATTAATGTACACAAATGTATAAAAGAAAGAATGAGTAGAAAAATATAGGATGTAATAAAACAACCAAATGTAACTTCTAGAGACAAATGCAATAGATGATATTAAACATCACTGTATGCAATTAATAGTAGATTAGATACTCCAGAAGAATGGTGAACTTGAAGAAATAGATACTCTTTAAAATAAAGAAACAAGAGAAAAGAAAGCTGAAATAATATCAGCTGGTGTCAAATAAGGTAAGGGGAGGCAGAAAGAAAAATATTTTTAAAAATAATAGATGAGTCAGAGGTCTCAGTATGTATCCTAAAGATATCAAAAGTATAATAAGGAATATTTATGAACTAGCTTTACCAATTTATTGGACAATATAAATGAAATGAACAAACTATTTGAAAGACAGAAATGACCAAAGCTCACTGAAGAATAAATAAAAAATATGGCTAATCTTTACCTATTACAAATCTATATTTCCTAGTTTTAAATCTTGACCCAATACGAAATCTACATCCAGATATTTTCATTGGTGAAAGATATTCCATGCTTAATTCTTGGTCCTGGTACAGAAGATAATATTGCTATGAATCATATATATATATATATATATATATATATATATATATATATATATATATATATATGGCAATTCTTTTCAAAATCCTAATAGGGATTGATTTCGATATTAACAAGCTATTTTTAAATTATACATATTTAATATATTATACAACATATTATATATAAACAGATTACCTGATTTCAAGTCTTATCATTCCATATGCAAACATTAATTTCCTATCAATCATACTCATTATATTTCAAACCTGAAACCAAGAGATCTGGGGTGTAGATCTGTGGGAGGCTGTGGAAAGAAAGCTTTGTGCTTAGTCCTTAGGCACTGCAAGATAAAAAAAAAACAAAGCAAAAAAAAAAAAAAAGACCTGAAACTCATAAGCTATCAAGTTAAAAAAGATAAATTGTATTTTATCACATAATTGTTTTAATCAAGCTCTACTGTTAAAACAATTTAAAAGACAGAAAATGTTTGAAAAATATATATCTGATAAAAATGTGTAGTCAAGATACATAAAGCACTCTTGTAACTCAACAAGACAAAGATAATCTACCTGCTTTTTAAACATGAATTTATTTTATTAGACACTTCACAAGAAAATATACATGAATGGCTATTCAGTACAAGCAAAAATGATCACCACCTATATTCATAGAGAAAATATGATATAAAGCTACAATAAGATAGTAATATACATATGAGAATTGCTTATATAAAAAAGCCTGACTATACCAAATATTCTTAGAATAAGAAGGATCTGAAAATTTTATACATCTCTAGTGAGAATGTAGAACTATGTGGCAACTTTTTAGTAAGTTAAATATGGTTATAATATGAAATTCATTTAAGAGAAATGAAGTTATTTTAATACAAAGATTTGTTCATATTATTTATTCATAATAGCCTCAAATTGAAAACAACCCCAATGCCCATAAAAGATAAATAGATAAAGTGATTTATCCCTATATAGATATACTAATCAGCAATAAAAAGAAAAGTACTATTGATACATATAATCATGGATAATACTCAAATGCAGTATGATGAATAAAAATGCCAGGCAGGGGACTATATACTATTCATTAGAAAATCAGAAAGAGGAAAACTTATTAACAGAGATAAGATCATTGATGGTCAGTTGGTGAAGGTGGAGATAGAGATCAAGTGCAAAGCTGTATAAACAATACCTTGGGAACATGAAAATAGTTATTTTGATTGATTGTGGTAATGGTAAAAAGGATTGTATTTGCAGAAATGCAACCACTGTTAATTAAAATGGATGCAATTATTATGTGTAAGTAGAACTCAATAAAACTGATTCAAAAATGAATTATATACACATAGATTGTGTATATAATTAAATGCACATCTTAAATATACATAGATTGTGCCAATTCTATGTGTATTTCAAAGTATCATTACAATGAAAATAACTTCTTATAAAAACTTTGAAAACTTTCTTATAGTCCCCATGCAGGAAAATTTTATTTTTAAAAATGAGGTTAGAATATAATTCAAAAAATTCCTTAAATTTTGTTTCTTGTTGTGTATGTGTCCAACATTTTCCATGTAATTAGAAAAGTTGTAAAAAATATTTGATTTACTTTATAATGGGACTCAAGTCCATATTCTACCACTTCTGTGGGTTGGGAAACAATTATAAATCTGGATTTCACATTCCTTTTCTGCAAAGCAATATTATTGTTTCAGTACTGGCAAAAGAATTTCTAGTTTGGTCATTGACTCTAGCTTCTCTGGGAATTTACAATGACAGAGTGATTTTGAATGTAAACAAATTGGATTAGAGTTAACAATTGTGCATTAGTAATTAGCACAGTGAAAAATCCATATACAGGTAATTGGGTCATGACTACATTTAAAATGTCAATGGCTAATGGTATTTGACAGAAAGATACTGTCTCCTCCAGTATATGTTCCCTTGACCTCTTTTCTGGCCAATTTCCATTCTACTGATGGAAATGAGGGCTAGAGAAAATTCAAAACCATTATTATAGAAGATTTTTTTTCTGGGAATGCACATCTTTGAAAGATATGGTAGTATAAAAAAAGATAATGGCGGGCTGGGGATGTGGCTCAAGTGTTAAGCGCACTCGCCTGGCATGCGTGCGGCCCGGGTTTGATCCTCAGCACCACAAACAAACAAAGATGTTGTGTCTGCCGAAAACTAAAAAATAAATATTAAAAAAAAAATCTCTCTCTCAAAAAAAAAAAAAAAAAGATAATAGCAATTACTTTGGTAGTAAAAATTGACTAGGAGCTCTTTCTAGAATCCAAGAGGATATTACAAAATTATTTTGTCAAATCATTTTCTAGAAATAGTTTTTTCAAAACTGAGATTTTGATTTCTTATCATTCAGATGTTAATTGTTTTCTTAGGGTGGTATAAAAAGTGTCATGGAAAACTTGAAATTTTCTCTGATCCTGCCTGTATAATTCTTTCTGCTTCTAATCGTATCTCAAACACCAGCTTCTCCATGAAGTTGTTCCTTAGACTATAAGCAGGTAAAGTCTATTTTCCTCCCTAAAATCCTTAGAAGTCACTAGCTCTGTATGTCGTGCAATGCTGACTATTTTACCTAAAGTCGAGTTGTTTGTGTAATTTTTTATTTCATTGCAAGCTCCTTGATGACAAATAATGATTCACCCAACCCTCTATTAGCCAAATGACCAAAGAAGGATGATGTAAAATTATAAGACAGTACAGTTATTATCAATACAGGAACTGAGTTCTACCTTCTTGGAATTTTGCCCTGGGTAAAACATTTCACATTTCTGTTCTTCAGATATTTTTAATTCATAAAATTGAAACTCTATCAAAATATTGGTAAACTTTACGAAACATTATTTTTCATATCAGGTTTCGCTAATTGAATGTAAGTTCCCTGAAGGCAGGAACTCATTTTTTTTCACCTCTGTATACACTGTGCCCAGAACTGTGGCTGGCATATAGCAGATTTGTAATTATTTATTGAATTATTTAATAAACAAGGATATTAAAACACTGTGAGTGGGCTGGGGCTGTAGTTCAGTGGTAGAGCGCTTGCCTAGCACATGCGAGGCCCTGGGTTTGATCCTCAGCACCAATAAAAATAAATAAAATAAAGGTATTGTGTCCATCTACAACTAAAAAATAAATATTAAAAACAAAACAAATTAAAAAAACCTGTGAGTAATGGCCAACATTGTACACAATAAGTATTCTATAAGTAGAAAAGGCAAATAATGTCAAATGTTTTTTTTTGTTGTTGTTGTTGTTTTTTTAATTCAATTGAATGGAAATGGCCTCTGCAATGGAACCCACAAGTTTAATTTGGGACAATTTTAGTACCTTAAGGTGAAAACAATTATATTGTAGGGATTAGAAGATCATATGTGTGTGTGTGTGTGTGTGTGTGTGTGTGTGTGTGTGTGTGTATATATATATATATATATATATATATATATATATATATATATATATATATATACACATATGTATGTAGGTATAAATAATTTATGTGTATAAAATTTCTTTCAAGGTGCTTCTTTTATAAGCATTTCAAAAGTAAAGCATATGAAGTATTTATAATTTTTGTTGTTTTTAGTAAATGTTCCATGAAGTTCTTTTTCTTCCATTTTTTTTTTTTCCTGTCAGGATAATGTGTCTAGTTATCACCAAATCTGATCAGAGCTTAAATCTACTTTATGTATGCTCCCCATCCCCACTATAGTGGAAGGATAGGAATACAGGAGGGGATTCTTCAGAGGATGCAGAAGTTGCCACAAATAGCAAGCCTGAACAGTATTGATTTCTTTGAAGTGTCCCTCCTGATGTCTCTTAATAATCAAGCACTGTCGATTGACTACTGCAAATTGAATTTTCCTTGTTGACACTTCAGGTTTTTAATTTTGTAAATGCAGAAACCAGAACAAAATAAATGAGATTTTGCTGCATTTAAAATCAATACCAGTTATATCAGTCATCAAAAGAACACAACACACACACACACACACACACACACACACACACACACACACACACATACACACACAGTGTCTTATCTCTGTAGTTAGAATTTCTGGTCCCCTGTCTCTACATCTACATGTACTGCATCATCCCCTCTCTCTCTCTGAGGTATGGCCCTACATTTCCCTACTTCTAGAAACCCTCATTTTTCCTTCCATAGCAGACAGTTAATGAATGTTCACCACCTAGTGCCCTGATTTTAGCTCTCCAGCATCCACAAGCAGACATGAGTATCCAAAAATGAACAATTATAAAACAATTTGAATTGTATATTTAACATAATTATATGAAAAATATAAACACCTAATTAATGTGTTAATCACTGTTATTAGTTTAATAATGTTCACAAGGTAGCTGACAGTGACAATGTGGGCTACAGAATTTATAGTTCAAATTTAGAAGGAGAGTGGAAATCCTTTCCTTTACGTATTTCCTTATACGTATTATAAGTCCTTCCTTCCCTTCTGTCTGATGGGTTAATTAATGTTACATGCCTGTTTCTGGGCAATTATTGGCAGGCAGAATACCATCTGCTACTTAGTTTACACTAATTAGGATATTCTTATGAAACTGGGCATGGAGTAAATACCTGAACAAATTTGCAGTGAATAAAAAACAGGTTAAACCAAAAGAATTAGGAATCCGAATGATATTGTATTTCTCAACAGCAAAATTGGAAGATAAAACAGGCAGGAATAATAGTTTCAAAACAGTTAAGGTAAACAATTTCTCACATAAAATTCTATCTTCATTCTATGCTGATTGATAAAACATGACATAACATTATTAAATTTCAAAAATTTACTTCCTAGGTAAAATTATCATGGATTAATTTGACAATGTGTTCCACCAAAATAAATATTATACCATGAACAAAAGAGAAACAGAATTTAAGAAATAGGGAATCCACATTCGACAGGCACCAAAGAAAGTTCTGGGATAACAACAGTGCAATAGGCCTACAGAATAAGTAGTTAAAATTGGAACAAAATGCTCTAGGGCTTCAGCAAAGAGGACTCTAGGAAAATAAAAAGGATACAACTTTTGTAGATTAAATTTATCTTGTGAAAGAGAAAGCTAGAGATTTTTAAATTTCATGAAGGACTAATAAAAGGCAAACAGATGACTAAGAAATAAATGAAGACAGGAATTATTGCCTTTAGGAAAAATAGAATGTTGTATAAGAGGAAATATGGTTGTATTGTAATACCTGATCCTTCAGTGAATAAATTTAATGGAATGATGATAAATAATACACAGATACTATTGGGGCCTCTGAATGGGTACAATAAATAGCCTTTTCTTTGTTTTCTACCTGGATGCTGAACAAATTTAGAAATAAAGAATAGCAGATTAGAAACCAGAATGTCATTATTTATTACTTACAAAAATAGAAGACATAGTTTAATGCAAAAGCAAAATGGATCTCTGACTGAATTCCAGGAAGCTTTCCCCACCAGCCACAGCCAAATAGGATAAGGAAGGCCTCCTCCATAGCAGAGCACAGCTGAAGGGGCATGGTGCACTGACGCTCTCTATGGGCAGCTCATTTGGAAGAGAAGGAAAGGAAAGCTGAATAAAACAATACTCCTTTCTTCAATTTCTTGAATTTCTATTAATACATGTTCTGATTTCTTCATAACTGTTTTCTTACCTTTGCATCCTTCATGACCAATATGTTTTATTTTAAGCTCTTTATTATTCAAATTAGTAAATACATAAAATTAGTCAAAATAGATTAGTTAAATCCATGAAATATTATTGCAGCTTCATGGCCAATCTTGTTTCATGTATACTCCCTCTTTGGCTTACTTTGAGAAAATATATTTTAAATGTATCGACCAATTTTCACTGTAATTTTATGTTATTTATTGTATCTGAAAAGAGGAGGTAATTCCTTAAATATGATTATATCCTTGGAGGTAGTATTTCACCTCAAAGAATTGTATAAAAAATTGTTATTTTATACTATGACAAACTCTACTATTTTATTAACATTAAGTTCTTCTATTAAATGAAACATGCCAATAACAGTGATTAAGACATTAATTAGGTGTTTATATTTTTATATTATCATGTGTAAATATAATGTTTTTTTTTTTTTTTTTTTTTTTTTTGTGTGTGTGTGTGTGTGTGTGTGTGTGTTTGTGTGTCAGGGATCAAACCCAGGAGCACTTAACACTGAGCCACATCCCCAACATTTATATTTTTATTTAGAGACAGGATGTCACTAAGTTGCTTAGAGCCTTGCTAAATTGCTGAGGCCAACTTTGAACTTGTGATCCTCCTGCCTCAACCACCTGAGCCACTGAGATTACAGGTGTGTGTCACTGCATGCAGCATAATTTAAGGTTTTTGTTTTGTTTTATAGTTTTTCATTTCTGAATATTCATGTCTGCTTCTGAATGCTTGAGAGCTGGAACCGAGGCACTGGGTGGCGAACATTGCTGAACTGTCTGTTATGGAAGAAGAAATGAGGGTTTGTAGAAGTAGGGAGGAGTAGGGCCAATACCTCAGAGAGCAGTGAGGGTGCAGTACATGCATATGTAGAGACAAGGGGACCTGTCCTTATCCTTTGCTTGCACAGCAGAAATTCTAATTACAGAGATAAGACACCCAGTGTATATGTAATGTTAATTGTGTTCATTTGATGGCTGATATAACTGGTGTTGATTTTAAATGCAGACTTTAACCAGATGCAGATTTTAACCAGACTTAAGGAGATACACAGGGAGAAGGACGGGGCAGTTAGAAGTGGGGTCTTTAAACACCTCAACCGAGTTACTGATCACACTATTTCTAGAACCTAACCCTACTTCTAAAGTCTCTTTTATTAAGACAATTAATGTAATTATGATTTCAATGGTCTGAGTGAGGATTTTCTTTCTGTTTCAGCCTTAAACATCCTGACTCTCTACAGTATGTTTTAAGATTTTTCTCTTTATCTTTAGTATCCTAAACTTTTTTAATGTCTCATCGATTCAGATAGAATTAGTCATTTTTATTTTTGCTAGGCATTTGCCAGCCCCTTTCACTCTAGAAATTCATATACTTCTATTTTTATGAAATAATTTATTGTGTCTTTGATAATTGCTTCCTTTATTTCCCTGTATTTTCTCATTCTGGACTGCCATCATAAACAGGTGAACAAGTCAGGTGAGTATTATACAATAAGAATTTTTAAGTGACCTCCTAGCAGTTCCAGGATGAATTTTTATCTTCATAAAATTGTATGCAAAATACTGTATTAATGTAAGTCTTCATTTTTCCTGAGAGGGAATCTAAAGCTACTTTTTATTCTTTTATCATTCCCTGAAGATTTAATCCTTGAATGTGACAGAACTGTAAGCTTCCAAGAGACCATAACTTTGAACTGCTGACTGGTTAAAAATGAGGAGGAGGGAGCAAAAGATAAGGTAAGTTCCTATGAGTAGCTCCTGACATTCTGTATGACATGAATGGCTATTAGATTTGCTCCATTTAAAAAAGAAAAAGAGAGTTAAAAGATTAACCACCTGTTTGACTGATTTGAAATGCTGAAGCAAAATATCTCATCGTTTGTACAGTGAATGGGCAGCTGTGCAGCTGTCAGTGGGATATTATTCACAAAATTAATATGATTTGAGATCTTACTTTAAAGAAAGAAGTGTAAGAATTCTTAATGGAATTAAATTCTCTTTGTGTGCCAAAGTCTCATCTAAGGTTTTATTATGCTGTGAGACGTGTCATACGATAAACAATATTCTATGTATGGCTATGGATTTACTTGAGATTTAATGAAAAAGAGAAAATGAAACTGTTTTAATGGAAAATCTTTGCAATTACTTTCCAAAATAGCTTCTTAAATTGCTCTGTTTTCAGAATATTTTTGGCAAAGTAATATATTATGGTAACTACAATAGTAGTTCTAAAAGTCCTTAAAATCTTTTACTTTTTCTACCATTTAAAATTAATATTAAGTTAATGCTGGCATCATTCCAAACAAACCATCTTTAAATAGATTTGCTTTATATATTCCTTCTTATATGCTTATTTCATTAAAATGCCATGTTAATGGGCTTGCAGCTGGTTTTATATTGGAACTGCTGTAACAAGAGCTCTGTAGTCATTCCCAGAGCCATTGTATTACAGTATTTATAGAAGAAAGTAACTTCATGAATTATTTTTTCCTGCATATTCAGTCTCTCTCTCCTTGTCCTGGCATCCTATTCTTCTCAGCTTATAAACATATTCAGGTTCTACCATTTAAAGAAAACCCTTCTAAACTCCATTTCTTCCTCCACTTACTGCTGCATCCCTTTCATTGACTCATAGTCCAATTGTTCCGAAAGTATTCTTCTGTATGTCCATCATAAATAAGGGAGCATAAGATGGGTTATAAGATCCAAGATTTCAACCTGGACTGAAGACTGAAGAGCTCAGAGCGGGAGTAGGTAAGAGAGTCAGATTAGCCACTGATGAGTTCTGGGCCTCAGCTTATAAATGTCTGGGTACAAAAATATGAAAATGTGTTCAACATTATTAGACATTAGCAAAATAGAAATGGTAACTGCAGTGAAATACTCCTACACATCTAGTAGAATGTCTATGATTATAAACAAATCCAGCAATATGGAATACTGGAGAAAATGTAGAGCAATCGAAACTTTTATGCTTTGCTGTGGTAATGTAAAATGGTTCAGCAGCTTTGGAAATATAGGAAATTTTATATAAACCTTAAGCATGGTTACTATAGGGTAAGCAATTCCCATCATACACAAGAAATATGAAACCTAATGTATATATAAGACTTGAACATAAGTTTTCATACCAATTGTATTCACAAAACGTAATAATTTGAATGATTAAAATAGCCATTAACATGGGAATGCATGGTTTTTAAAATACAGTTCTATCTAGCAAAAAGAAGGAGTAAATCACTGAGGCATACAAATCATGGAAAAATATCAGAAATGATTTATTAAGACAAGAAAACCACAGAAAAGTGAAGGTGTATTATTTCTATGTATGAATTTTTAGAATGTTCAAAGGTAAGTTACATTAGACTTTACATCAGATTTTAGAGGGAGGATAAAAATAGAATAGACTGAAGAGGCATGACAAAATGTTGGAGGTGATGGGAATATTCTGTATTTTGACTGGAATAGGGGTTTGGAATGTTTACATATTTGTCAGGGTTCATAAAACTATGCTAAAAATCCATGGACATTATTGTATGTAAGTTACATATACCAAGTAATATAAAAACTTAATAAAACAAAGCAAACATAAAACTAAATACAACCACCTAGAGAAAGGATTTTAATTCCATACAGGAGTCTGTGATATCAATATGAGATAGAAATCAAATAAGGGAAATCTTTGGTGAAGGAGGTGTTTGTAATTGTGTTTGCAAAATGAATTAGGAGAAGAGCCCCTTAACGTTGGAAGTGTGCAGTGGAATTTTGTCTGGTTAGGATTGGTCCAAAGACAATGAGAGAAGAGAAATACAGACAAATATAATGGAGAGAAATGGAGACAAGCATCGCCAACAATTTCAAAGAGTTTTTATCAAAAAGAAGCAAACAGAGAAAAATTGGGAGGGACAAAATCTGGTCTCCGCATTTTTTAAGATAAAAAATTGATATCATATTTGATATTGCAACTGCTATTTATGTTGCAGTGTTTAGTCAGTATTGACAACATGAATAATACTTAATGAATATTTAAATAATAAAGGAAAGAAACTAATATGTGTTACCTGCCTGCAAGAATTGACAGGAGAACAGAATAAAATTTTGTTTCTGCCTGGGAAAGTGCAATAAGAGCAAGAAGAAAGAGGGTAATTGTGGAAGTAGGAAAAAATAATGGATAACTGAAAGCAAAAGTAAATGACCTGAATTTTACTAGTATTTACTTTTGAACTGTGGTATTGAACTTCAATACTCTAGACTTTATTGTGAATTTTAATTGTCCATTTATAAAACAAGGTTAGCACATAAACCAAGTCCTTACTCAAGGTAGGCTATGCTAATCAATTACGGCACCACTTATGTTTCAAATTGGATAGGGCCTTAACTCATCTCTTCAAGAAGCAATTACCAAACTATTAAGAAGAGCATGAAAAAATAAATTATTTGTCACATCTCTTCTAAAAGTTCCTAGTCCTAGGGCTAAACTAGCCTCCCATCCTATATATTTCTTTGGAGTATAGTTACATATCATAAAAGACTTTAGGTTCTTAAAAAGTGAAAGGTGAATATGTTCAATATAAATGATTAATTTTGTATTTTTGATGGGTAGACCTGCATCCTGAGCTGATCAGTTCAGATGATTTTTGATTGAAAAAATTAGAAATTACCTATTGATTCATTTCAAAGAACACACTTCTGTTTTCATTGATTCTTCCTATTATTTTCTACATCCTTTTTCCTTTATTTCCACTTTGATATTTGTTATTTCCTCTTTTTTCTAGTTTTGTGTTTATATTGCTGTTTTTTCTTCTCGGCACTTATAGTGCATTAGGTCATTGATATGGACTATTTAACTCTCAATTTCCCTCTAAGCACTCTTTTGGCTGTATCTCATAAGTTTTGCTACATGTACTTTCATTTTCTTGTTTTTAAGCATTTTCTAATTTTCCTTGTGATACCTTTTGATCAATTGGTTGTTTCAGAATATGTTGTTTAACTTCCACATTCTTGTAAATTTTCCATTTTTCTGTCATTTATTTCATGTGTCATTTCATTGTGGGTTATGTTTGAATAGATCAACCATTAAGAAAACTGTAGCTAAGCTAAAAAGAAGGAAAATATGAATAACTAAAATAAGAACCCATAGACACATACACCCTACCAAAAGTGAACCAAGGGTATGTACAGAACCTAAACTGATCGATATGAAGCAATGGCATTGAAACAGTATTAAACAAACAAACAAACAAACTTCCAACAAAGAAAAGCCCCAGAATTAGATGGATTCCCAGCTGAATTTTACCAGACCTTTAAAAAAATTAATGCCAGTATACCTCAAATTATTTGATGAAATAGAAAGGGAAGGGATACTCCAAATTCATTCAATGAAGCCAGAATCACATTCATACTAAAACCAGATAAGGGACACATCAAGTAAAGAAACACCACAGACCAATATTCCTGATGAACACAGATATAAAAATCTATAATAAAATATAGGAAATTCATATTCAAAACACATGAAGAAGAGTCTACATAATGATTGAATTGGTTCCATTCTAGGGATGCAAGGAATGTTTAACATATGCAAATCTATGACATAATTCCTTACAAAAATAGAAGGACAAAACTCATATTGTCATTTTATTAGATGTAGAAAAGCCCTTGGACAAAAATCTAGCACCCATTCATGTTAAAAATACTGGAGCAACTATGGGTAGATGGAACTTACTTCAACAGTCTAAAAGAAGAATATATATATATATATATATATATATATATATATATATATATATATATATATATATATAGACAAACCCAAAGCCAACATTATACCACAAAGAGAAAAAAACTAAGAGAAATTCCTTTAAAATCAGGAACAAGATAAGGATATCCACTCTTACTTCTCCTATTCACTATAGTAGAAATTTTAGCCAGAGCAATTAAGCAAGAGAAGGAATTTAAAGTGATACAATAGGAAAGGATGATGCCAAATTATCAGTTTGCAGATGATGTGATCCTATACTTAGAAGAGCCAAAACAAACAAACAACAACAAAAAAAAAAACCTCACCAGAAGACTCCTAGAGCTGATAAACACAGCACAAATCAGATACAAAAGCAACATGTAATAATTGCTTTTTGAATGTTAAACCAACATTACTTTTCATGGGCTAATCTTTATTTATTCGTGAATTTTTGTCCTTTAATGTATTTTTGAACTTGATTTTCTTACCCTTTTTTCTTCTTTTGGTGTTTTGGATCAAACCAAGGGATTTATGAATGCTAAGCAATTGCTCTACCACTGAGCTAAATTACAAGCCCCTTCTTATGTAATTTTAAATGTTCTTTTATTAATTAGGTATATTGGTCTGTAGTGTTTTTTAAATGTCTTTATTATATTTTGATGGAATTATTTCAGCCCCATGCAATTTGCTTATCAGTGACTTCCCTTTCTTTCATTTGGTAGAAATATTTATGTAAGATTGGTGTTGGTTTTGCCCCCTCCCTTCTGAATTTGTGACACGTTCATCAAGAAAAATCTTCCTTATGATTTTCTTGTTGGAAGGTTTTCAAACTTAATTCAAAATCTTAATAGATATAAAGTTGTAGTATTAAATAATTATCCTTCCCCAATGATTATATATGTTTCTAATACTCAAAACCTATGAATTTTGTCTATTTGCCCAAGCTGGGGAGTATCCTTCAGATCATTGAGGTGAACCTAACATAATCACAATGGTTTTTAGGAGAGGAAATTAGGAAGTGAAGAATCAGTCTTTCTCATTGAAGCTGGACTTTATTTTTAGCTCAATGAAACTTATTTCAGACTTCTGTCATCTAAAACTAAAAGGAAACTATTTTGTCATAGGTTTAGAAGCCCTAATATTAATCATATGGTCATTTATCATATTTATGTCTTCCTAAATAATTTAAGGTCTGGTATTTTGATGCCTCCTGCTTCATTTTTCTCACTAAGGATTGCTTTGACTACTCTTCCCTCTTATTTTTCAAAATGAATTTCATGACTGATTTTTCTACAAAGAACATCATTGGAATTTCTTTGATTTCTTTCTTTAGTGTTCTGTAGTTTTCATTGTAGAGGTCTTTCTTCTCTTGTTAGATTGATTCCCAGGTATTTCATTTATTTTTTTTTTTTTAAAGAAGATGCAGTCTTCTTTTTAAAAAAATATTTTTATTAGTTATTTATAGAGCTTTATTTTATATATTTATATGTGGTGCTGAGAATAAAACCCAGTGCCACACACATGCTAGGCAAGCACTCTTCCACTGAACGCCCGCCCCCCACAGCCCCAGCCCCAGGTTTTTTAATTTTTGAGGTTATTATGAGTCTGATCATTTTCCTGATTTCTATTTCACCTGATTCATCATTGGTGTATAGGAATACAATTGATTTATGGATGCTTATTTTATATCCTGCTACTTTGCTGAATTCATTTATGAGTTCTAGAAAGTTTTATGGTGGATATTTTTTGGGCCTTCTAAACATAGGATCATGTCATTAGCAAATAGGGACATTTTGAGCTCTTTTCCTATTTGTGTCCATTTATTTATTTAAGTTGTAGATGGACACAATATATTTTTATTTATTTATTTGTTTATTTATTTATTTATTTAATGTGATTGTGAGGATTGAATGCTGTGCCTCACAAGTTCTAAGCAAGCACTCTAACACTGAGCTACAACCCTTGCCCCTGTATCCATTTAATTTCTTTCTTTTGCCTATTTGCTCTAGCTAGAGTTTCAATACATATGCTGAATAGAAATGGTGAAAGAAGGCATCCCTGTTTTCTTCCAGTTTTTAGAGGGAATGTTTTCAATTTTTCTCCATTTAGAATGATGTTGACCTTGGGCTTAGTACGCATAGCTTTCACAATGTTGAGATATGTTCGTATTATCCCTAGTTTTTCTAGTGTTTTGAACAGGAAGGGATGCTGTATTTTGTCAAATTCTTTTTCTGTATCTATTGAGATAATCATGTGATTCTTGTCTTTAATCTACTGATGTGGTGAATTACTGATAGGTTGAATTTCAGTGAATTGATTTTTAGCAAATTAGTCTGCTTTCAGAGTTCAGTGACTAGTAAACTATAATTTTTGCTTTAATTTGTATTCAGTAAAATGGCAGAATAAGAGGTCCCCTGCTCAAATACCCCCATAGGAACATTAATTTATAACCATCCTTGGACAAATGTGCCATTGTGTTCTGGTGGCACTATGGAGGAGTCTATTAATTTGCAGAAGAGCCCAAGACCAAGGAATGTTGTTTGTGAGGGCAGGTCACACATAGGTGGGAAATTTGTGGCTGGGTCTCACCTACAGACCTGAAAATGGCTTTGTTTCCTTGTGGACTCAGCTGCAAGTCCTATTGTGCCACCAGAAGTCTCCACCAAGAGCCTTGAGGTGAGTCATGCCCACCTGTATCTTGAGTGACTGATACCCTGACCTCAGGCCTAGTTATGGACCATGAAGCATCCCTGTAAGTTAGGTAGATATCCTCTTAGCTAAAGTCTGTGAGTGTATTCTGTGAGTGGATCCATACATCTAGGAATTTACCAGGAGACATACACATCTGTGTCACCAGAACAGGCCTTCAGATCTTGGTCTTAGCTGTGTAACATGAAGCAACCCTGTGACTTTTCAACTAAATCTCATTCCAAGACCAGGGCCAGGCCTATTTCTTTAACACCACACCCAGTGACACTAAGATCTCTCCCTGGGAACCAATGGAAGCCACACTTATTTATGTACCTGAAAACAAGCCTTCTGTCTACAGTTCCAAGTGGGAAAACTCAGGTGGACCCTTATCCCAGCATAGACAAGGTCATAAAGGGAATCCAGTCCACCCAAGACCAAACAAAATCCATGATGCTGACTGAAGTGGCTAGTAAGTGGGCTGCCAATTGTGAAACCTACTTTAAACTTAGTTGTAGCCATATGACCCAGCTCCAACACCACTTGATTGAAACTGGAGATAATCCCATTAGCCAAAAGAAAAAAAAAGTGAAAAATACTGAAAAAAAACATAAGGGAATTTAGGATACCATCAGGAGTATGAATATGTGAACTATTGGGAGTTTCACAAGGAAAGAGAGAGGCAAGAAGCTTATTAAAAGAACTAATGGCAGAAAATTTCTCAAACCTTGGGAATGCTATGTACATCTACACTTGTGTGAATCACTGAACTCTAAGCAAATTTAACCTAAAGGACAATCCCAGGTTTGTTATAATAAAATTGTCAAAAGTCAAACACAAAGAGAATATTGAAATTTAGCAAGAGAATAGACAGTCACACATGCAGAAAGCCACATATAACTTTCAGAACAATTAAGACATTTTACAACAAAAACCTTGCAGGGTAGTTTGGAGACAGATTATATACTCAAAGTACTAAAAGGAAAAAAAGAATTTGTCAACTAAAAGTACTACACCAAGAAAATAATTCTTTCAGAAATGAATGACAGAAAATAACATTTGCAGATAAAAAAATTGAGAATTTATCACCACTAGACCTGACTCCTTTAGTAAGGGAGTTCTTCAGTTTGATTAAAAGAATGTAAAGTGCCAAAAATGGAAACATAGGAAAGTATAAAATACACTGATAAATGTAAATACATAATCAATTCAGATTATTCTAGTAGTGCAATTTTAAGTAGTATAGAAATCACTTAAGTCTAAAATGAAAGTTGAAAGACAAAATAGTAAACATAATTATAGCTATAATAATTTCAAATGGATACATGATATATGTGTGATATTAATACCATAAAATGTGGTCTGTGGGATGCCGGGTTTTTGTTCTCACAACAAAAAGCCTCAGGGGTCACTCCAGGGAAAGTGGGCTAACTGGGCTGCATGAAATAAGAGACACAAATACCTTTTTGTTTGGGGTCCTCGCTGTGACGGCTCCTATGACTTAAGGGTCCCCAGGAAGAGAGAGAGCAAGAGCACACACTGACCCCTTTTATATTGAGGAGAAGCTATTCAAATGAAGCAAGGGGTCAGGTTTCAGGGGGCTGAGTCTATCTTCATGATATCCACTGTCAGCAGGTTGACTGACACCTGGGTAGGCCACACCCAATGGCACAGTAAGAGAAGGGGACACACACAAGGCACTTCCATGGAAGATTCTATCCTAAACAGGGCAAGGGGTTATATTACAAAGGAACAGGTGAGCATAGCTTCACCCATGGGGCTGTAGCAAGACACACCCATGCCCGAGACACCGACCCTCTAACCCAAGAAGGGTGAGGAAAGCTCTGCCACATTTCTGTGACTGAGTGCCTCAGCACCCAGCTGGGGAGTGTGACTCAGTCACATGCATGCTTGGTCTCCTACAGTGGGAGAAATAGAATTCATATGTAATTGAAGTTAATTTGATAACAGCTTAATAGAATGCTATATTTATTACATATACAACTTCTATGACATACACAATACATAAAGAGAAAGGAATCAAAGCATGTTAATATAAAATAAAAATCACAAAGGACCAGGTGTGGTGGTGCATGCCAATAATCCCAATGGCTTGGGAGGCTAAGGCAGGAGGATTGCCAGTTCAAAGCCAGCTTCAGCAATGGTGAGGCCCTGTCTCTAAATAAAATACAAAATAGGGCTGGGGATGTGGCTCAGTGGTCAAGTGCCCCTGGGTTCAATCTCTAGTACCCACCCACACAAAAAAAAAAAAAAAAAAAAAAAGAAAGAAAGAAAAAAGAAAAACCACAAAGGAATACAAAACAGGCAAAAAGGAACAATGGAATTACAACATAGTCATAAAACAATTAACAAGGTGTTAATAGTACTTATTAGTATCAAAGTTACCTTATATAAATATACTAAATTCTGCAGTCAAAAGACATAGTAGCTGAATGAATTAAAAACTAATGATATTCAACAATATGCTTTCCACAAGAGACTTTAGACTTAAGGATAGACATAGGCTAAAAGTGAAGGATTGGATAAAATATACTATATGCATCTGTTTTAACAAAATGCTCAGGTGTGGTTATATTTATAGTAGGCAAAACTTTTTTGTCATTTTAAAATAAAAAATGGAATTACTATATGACCCAGAAATCTCACCACTGGTTATATATCTAAAGCAACTGAAATGAGCATGTCATAGAGCTATCTACACTGCTTTTTTAAAATTGTAGCACTTTTACGATAGCTAGTATATAGACTGAAACTGAATTTATATCAATGTATGAATGAATAAAGAAAACATGGTATATGTATTTACAATAAAATATTATTCAGCCATGAAAAGCATGAAATTCTATTATTTGCAATAACACAGGTGGAACTGGAGATAATTGTACTAAATGAAAGAAGCCACACACAGAAAGACAAACATCACATGATCTTCTTTGTAAAATTTGAAAAAGCTCATCTCATGGAAGTATAGAGTAGAATAGTAGTTACTAGAGACTGCAAAGTGAATAGGAGTGGGAATGGGGAGAGGTTAGTCAATGGATAAGTTTCAGGTAGATAGGAGGAATAATTTCTTGTGTTCTATGGCACAGTAGGGTGACTATAATTAACAATTATGAATTATATATTTGAAAATACCTAGAAGAGTATATTTGAAAGTTTTTTCCACAAAAAGTGATATATATTTGAGTTGAGGGATATACTAATTATGCTGATCATTACACAATGTAATATGTATCACAACATCACTTTGAATCCCATAGATTTGTGCAATTATTATGTCCATTAAAAATTTAAAAAAAACATTCCAAGAAGAAGTTCATTATATAATAATAAAGAAGTCAATTCATGATGAGGATATAATAATCATGGATATTTATATATCCAACTTTGAAATACTTAAATATAAAAAAAAACAATTATTACAACTGAAGGAAAAATAGACATCAATACAGTAATAGTAGAGTACATTACCCCACTTTCAATAATAAATAGAGAAATGAGACAAATTCTACTTAGAAACAGCAGACCTTCATAACATTGTAAACCAATGAGACTAAGGAATATATATGGAATATTCCATTTCACAACAACAGAACACACATTCTTTTCTAGTCCACATGGAACATTTTGGTGGTTAGATCATGTTGGACCAGAAAACAAGACTTAACAAGTTTAACAAAATGTTAAATAATACAAAATGTCCTTTTTAACCTCAGTGATACATGAAATCAAAACCAGGAAGAATTTTGGGAAATTCACAAATGTGTTAAAATTAAATAACATAGTTTGGCATAACCAAGTGGTCAAGAAGTAATTGATAAAAAAGTTAAAATTTATCATAAGGATGAATATAGAAAATCAACATACAAAAACTTATGGGACATAGAAAATGCAGTCTTAAGGGGCTGGGGATATGGGTCACTGGTAGAGTGCTTGACTAGCATGTGTGAGACACTGGGTTCAGTCCTTGGCACCACATAAAAATAAGTAAAATAAAGGTCTATTGACAACTAAAAAATATTTTTTAAGAAAGAGGAAAGCATATAGCCATAAATGCATACAGTAGGAAAAAAGATCTCATATAAACAATGTAAATTTATACTTCTGGGAACTAAAAAAATTAAGATGAGAAATAAAATGAAAAGGGTTAAAAGAAAAACCCAAAGAAAAGATAAACAAAATTAAGATACCTTTAGTTATACTGAGAAAAAAAGAAGATTCAAATAAATTTAGAAAGAAAACATTGCAATTGATAACACGGAAATTCAAAGAATTATGAGATACTATCATGAATAATTACATACCAACAAACTGAAATACCTAAGGAAAAATTAATAATTTCATAGAATCATACACTTTTCACAACTGAATCATGAATAAATAAAAAAGTAAGTAAAACAATAATTAATAATAATGAATGAATCAGTAATCAAAATCTTCCCAACAAATAAAAGGACATGACCTGATTGCTTCACTAGGGAACTCTAACAACTATTTAAGTATTAATTATTGCAAACCCTTCATAAACACTTCCAAAATTTGAAGAGGAAGGAAAAATTCCAAGTCATGTTGTAAGGTCAGCATCACCCTCACACCCAAACCAGATAACACTGTAAAGCCATATTGAGAAAGAAAGAATTTGAAGTGATCTCACATCCTGATTCAAAATACATTGCAAGGCAATAGTAATCAAAACAGTATGGTGCTGGCAAGAAACAGAGTAATGGAGGAGAATTGAGAACTCAGAACTAAATCCATACATAAAATATCAATGAATATTTAACAAAGGCCCCAGGAAACACAATAGGGGAAGGCCAACCTGTTCAATAAATGTTATTTAGAAAACTGGATATCCACAGGTGAAATAATGAAATTAGACAATCAGCTCTCACCATGTGCAAAAACAAACAAACAAACAAACAAACAAACAAACAAAAAACCCTCAAAATTATCAAAGGCTTAAATATAAAGCTTCAAACCATAAAAGTCCTAGAAGAAAACATAGGAAAAAATCTCAACACTGGTGTTTGCAATAATCTGTTTGATAACAACAAAAATAAGAATAAATAAATGGGACTAAGTAAAACAAAAAGTTCTACACAGCAAAGGAAACAATAAAATTAAAAAACCACCTGTGATATAAGAAAATATTTGAATATCACGTATATGTAAGGAGATTAATATGATAGACATAAGTATTAATATGATAAACATAAGGAACAAAATAACTAAAAAAATCAAAATCAAATAACCTAATTAAAAAGTTGCCAATAGGCCTGAAAAGATATTTCTCAAAATAAGACATACGAATGATCAACGTATATATGAGAAGGTGTTCAACATCACTGATTATGAGGAAGATGCCAATATAAACCACAACAAGATATCACCTCACAGCTATGATGGCTATTACCAAAAAGACAAGAGATAGCAAATACTGGCAAGGGTGTGAAGAAAATGGAACCATCATATACTGTTGGTAGAAATGTAAATGAATACAAACATAGTGGAAAACTCTACAGAGGTTTCTAAATAATAAAAAATATAACTAATATTTGACCCTGTGATCCTACTCCTATTTATCCAAAGAAATGAAATTATTATGTTGGAGAGATATTTGCAATCTATGTTCTAGTACCATTATTCACAATATGGAGTCCACCTAATTGTCCATAAATGAATGATTGAATAAATAAAATATAGTATATATGTAATGGAACATTATTAACCCATACAAAAGAAATTCTGCCATTTGTGACAACATAAATAAACCTTAGTGATATACTGTTAAGAAAAATAAGTCAGACACAGAAAGACATTGCATGATCTCACTTGGATGTGAAATCTAAAAATAATAACCTCAATGAAGCACAGAGTAGAAAAGTGATTATCAGGGTCACTTTAATTTATAAAATGAATCGATTCTTAGGATTTAATGTATAGCATATTGAGTCAAGTTAACAATAATTTAATACTTGCACATAATAAAGTATTCTCACCACAAGTACAAATATACCCAGTAGCAATTATGTAAGGTGATTTTATGTGTTTTATGTGCTAATTAACTCGATTGTTGTAATCATTTCATAATGTATACACTTCATCAAATCATCACATCATGAGCCTTGAATATATATAATTTCTATTAATTATAACTGAGTAAATTGCAAAATATTTTTTCATTTGTTTATTTGGAAATTTATCTTTGTTTTAATTAATTTTTATTGAACAAAGATTTTTCAAATTATGAATTAAATTTGTGCTTCTTGTAACAAGTGAAACAACACATTACATCTGGATAGCCCAACCTCACATGCCATATTAACCACTGTACTTTTCTCACTGTTCACATGAATACACGTATACTTTTGTACACACTTAAGAATCAGAATTATGTACACTTTTATAGCATTTCTAAGAACTCTTTTTAGAAATAAATCTATTAAAATGTCAGGTATAAAGCAGGATAGAATGGCCTAATCTCTGGCTGAATGAGGACCATGTAGGCAATTTAAAGACCTTGAAATACATGGATCTGAGTCAGAGCCCATGCTGGAAGGCCACCCTAAGGAACCTGTGATAAGCCCTCATACTCACTAATGGAGGTAGAGGGGAGGCCTGCCCTTTCTCTGAGAGAAACCATGTCATATTACCTTAGTCTTGTCTGTACTGTATATAAAGTTATATAAAGCATAAAAATAAAATGAAGACTTGTGATGCAGAATCAAAAGAAAGTACAATTGGGCTAGGATGTGGCTCAAGCAGTAGCGTGCTTGCCTGGCATGCGTGCACGCCCGGGTTCGATCCTCAGCACCTCATACAAAGTTGTTGTGTCCGCCGATAACTAAAAAATAAATATTAAAAAATTATTTAAAAAAAAAAAAAAAAGAAAGTACAATCATTTCAAGCAGGTCACTGATATTCCAGAATATACTGCTTTATCACAACCATTGTCAATATGTGAAAGGTTAATAAAAGTATCATAAAAAATGAAAGAAAAAAGCTATTTCTAGAGAGATCTGGAAACTTGAACTAAATGGAAATAAAATAAAACTGTATCCTCTACAGGTAATATTCCACATGGTTGACTTTGGGGTAGTTTGAGAGCTGAAGGAAAAAAAAAATTAAAAGACTACTGTGTTGACCAAGCCAAATACATCTTCAAAATTCCATGCAAGACCTGCTGGTTTGGTACCCCATGACTTAAAAGAAATATATAATGTGAAACAGAAAATTGCACAGCTAAACAAAATGAAATCTCCCCTGTTTCACACATAAAAAAATAGCAAAATGATTAAAGCAATCATCTGTGATATTGATTCTAATTTGGGGCAAGATTAGAGATCAGGAAGTATTGAGATCTTATGAGCAAGTAATACTTTGGTAGAAAAGGCACTTTCTGTTTGAACAAAATGCATTCAAGTTATGCCTTCAGTATTCTTGAGTTATAGAACATTGGGTAGAAGAGCTCAACTTCTCTGCCTTTCCCATATTCCATATATTTCAAAATAGAAATTCTTTTACCATAGTTACTGAATGCCTATAGTATATTTAGAACTATGCTAGGATTTAGGATTCAATAGTAAATTAAAAAATGGGTCAGGGTGGTTCATGCCTGTAGTCCTACCTACTCAGGAGGCTGATTAAGCAGGATCACTTGAGCCCAGAGTTTGAGAGCAGCCTAGGCCACATAGACTCTCTCTCTCAAACAAACAAAAATCTGAACTACAGAGGTATAGACCCTATGTGGTAGTGGGAGAAATATAAATCTAATAAAAACAAGAGAAGAAAGAAAATAATTACAAGTTGAAGTAAATGTTATGATGAAAACTGACAAGAGATAGATAATACCATGGTGATAAGAGTTTAGGCATATAATACCTGATTTTAAACATACTATAGAGCCATAGTCAGAAAAATAGCATGGATTTGGGATAGAAACAGACAGATATATCCATGGAACAGAATAGAGGACCAGAAAATAAATTTATGCACTTGAGCCAGATTCTTGACAAAGATGCTAAAAAATATAAGTTGGAGAAAAAGTAGCCTCTGAAAGAAATGGTTCTTGATAAACCAGATATCCACATGTAGTTTGAAACTAGACCACTGTCCCCTTGAAGAAAAATCAAATAAAATGGATCAAAGATCTTAATGTAATACCTAGAACTCTGTCTGAAAATACTTATAGGGGAAAACATTTCAACATATTGGCTCAGGCAATGATTTTAATAATAGGACTCCAAACAGACAAGAATAAAAAGCAAAACTGACAATGGATTGCATGAAACTAAAAAGCTTTTTTTTTTCCTTTTTCTTCTTTATGTACAGCCAAGAAAGCAATCAATGGAGTAAAGAAAATACCTATGGGGGAAAATTTTTTCCATCTATTCCTCTCACAGAGGATTAATATGTAGAGTCATAAAAAACTTAAAAAAAACAAGTAATCCAATCAGTCAATGGGCAAATGATCTGATCAGAAACAAATGAAGTACAGATGGCCAATAAATACTTTATAAAAATGCTCAATTTGTTAGCTATCAGGGAAATGCAAATTTAACTACAATAAAATTCAATCTCCTTTACTTAGTAGTTATTATAAAAATTGATAAGTAAATAGCAAATGCTAGCAATGATTGAAAAAAAATGGAACCCTTATACACTGTTGGTAGTAATGTAAATTAGTACAGCCACTATGGAAAAGAGTATGAAGGCTCTTCAAAAAGCTAAAAAGACACCTACCATATGATTCAGCTATCCCACTCCTGGATGTATATCTAAAATTCAGTGGCATACAAAAGAGATAACTGCACACTCGTGTTTATTGAGGCACTGTTCACAGTATCCAAGATAGAAATCAGCCCAGGTACACATCAACAAATGGACATAATGAATATATGGTGTATATACACAATAGAGTTTGAACCAACCATAAAGAATGAAATTATAAAATTTCAGGAAAGTGGATGAAATTGTAGAACATCATATTAAGTGAAATAAGTCAGACCCAGACAAGGATTGTATGCTCTTTCTACCAAAAAAAAAAAAGTGATCTGAAAGCAGAAGAGGAACCATTCAATTCAATTCAGGAAAAGGAAGGAGTTGGGAGAGGCAAGAGAGAGAGGGTGGACATGATCAATGCATAGTGAATTCATATAGAAAATGTCACAATGAATACCATCAGTTTGTGCAAGTAATGTATGTTATTTTTAAAAACTATAGGCTTTGGATCCCATTCCCACTTTGTCATTGACTGCCTTCATGGCCTTGGATAAATCATGTAACAGCTTCATGGCTTCATTTTCTTTTTTGAAAAGTCATTTTATGCAAATCTTTGTGAGAAACTTGAGAGAATTAAATGAGTTATTAAATGAAAAATTCTTATAATAGTGCCTGGCACATAGTAAGTACTCAATAAAAGTTAATTTTTATTTTTATTACTTACAGAGTTGATGTATGAATTAACAAACTTGTCAGGTAAGAATAAATGTAAAGCAAGGCAAATATGCCATTATTTTCCTTATACCCTGTGCTACAGAAATAGCAAACTAAAATTTGTCACACCATGCTGTGTCACCTGAGCTTAGAATGCCCTCCTAGTCCCACATTCCTTACATTCAGCCTTCTGAATCATCTTTCCTATTTAGGATCAGTCACCAGCTCCAAAAAGTCATGTCTGTCTCACTTTCCTCCCAGATAGCTTATCACACCTCTTTCTATATACATTCTATACATTACTGAATTTCATGTTCTGACACTGTTTTGTTTCCATGGTTCTCTCCCATAAGAAGCTGTAGAGTATCTCAAAGACACAGACTCAGTTTCATATGCATTTTTCAATTTCTACAAGATCTGTAGTGGCTAATGCTTAGTAGGTTTTCAAAAATTATTCATTGAATGATTGAATGGATAAATGAATTTTTTCATTGGCATCTTTCAAACATTTAGCAGTTACTCAAATGAGCAGATGAATTTGTGATGCAATGAAGAAAAAGTATGCAATAAAATTAGGTATGAGAAACAGTACTAAAACTGATTCCTACCTTTTTACAAAAACCATATTTAGTCTCCTTAACAACCCTGTTAGATATTTCCAATTATTATCCACATTTTCAGAAGTACAAAATGAGACTTGAAGAAGATTAAGCTGATTGTGCCAGATCATATTTATTTAATGTTTTTAAAATTATTTTTGCAATGCTGGGGATTAGACTAAGGGTTTAATGCATGCTTGGCAAATGTTCTACTACTGAGCCACATCCCTAACTACATATAGCTAATAAAACCATTTTTGGTTGCTATATACTACTAATTAAGCTTTTGTTAGCTATAGTGGCATTGTTTTAGAACCATGATATTCAAAATAGATTACGATAAAACAATAATAGAAATATTTTAATGTTTTATGGCTAAATAAACTTGGGAAATACTACACCCTGCTCTTGAAGGATGCACAATACACTTATCACATAACACTTTCAAAAGTTCTATAATAACAGATGTAATTGCTTTTCTTAATACGGCCTAGCCTAACTGACAGAAATTGGCATTTCATGGAACCAAGTGAGATTCAAAAAAAACTGTATTTCTGAGGAATATACTTTGGGCATGTGCTCACGAATCTTTGGAATCAAAGCAAACAGTTTTACATGATCATCTATAAAATGCTCCTTGATTTGAGAATGTTCCTGCCAAACTGGAATCATTTGGATAAATATATAGCTGTATGCAAGGAGAATATCTCAATTTATATGAGATGTTTATATCCATTTTTGAGTGTACTGCTTTCTGTTAAATTTTAAGTGAACATGCAAAGAGGGAAATGACTTTTACCACATTATCTATGTGCTTAGTGACAATGGCAATGCGGTACTTAAGGTAGAATATGCCTCTATCAAAAAAAGATCCCATCAAGGCTTTTAGCATTCATTCTTGTTCAAATTAAACAACTGATATTTATCCGTGCAATGAACTAATTTGTGTTTTAGGATGTTACATATTTTGGAAAAATGATATAAGGAATTACAATCACTTAGAAAATTCCATTAATGAAGAGAGTGAATTTGTAAAGATGTTATAACTTGGAGATTGTTGAATTTCTTGGCTTCACACTTTCAAATGAATATTGTCATATGATGTCATTGCCTGAGTTTAGTGTTATAACTACATTGCCAGTAAGTACTACTGTTTTAGTACTACTACTTTGCATTGAAAATGTGAGAAAGGAGTAGGTGCGGGCTGTATACCTAAATGATGCATTGCTCCAAGAGAAGGTCAAATTCTGGCATACTACATTGTAAAACTTAATATTTGAAAATGTCTGGACAATAGAAAATATAAGCACAAAGACTTAAAGAAAAAAAAAATTGGTTACAGAGATATAAAGCAAGTAATTACAGTCCAGTTTAGATAAACACTCTGTACACATCCCTGGATACACAGATATACACAAACACACTCAGATCCTTTAGGGAATGAGGTCAGATATAAATAATTAAAATATTCTGAGTGTGGATAAAAGGGAATGGAAAAATATTAAAGCCATCAGATAAGCATCCATATCTGTGGATCATATGGTAAAAGGCAATTGCTAAAGTTTTGCTGAAATTTGCCTCTAACATGATAGTTATCAAAATTGGCTGTGGAAAAATCTAGCTCAGGTGCTATTGGAGACAAATATTTTACTATAATATTACTTAAATATATACAAAATAAGACTAGCTACTAAGTTATTCTGATAATGCTCAAAGTACTTTAAAGCAAAACATTTGTAATTAAATGATGATAAAAGTATAGTATCTATGGAAACAAGAGCACTGCACAAAAGATGATTATGATACTGACTGACACAGCCCCCATAGTTGTGCTTTACAAAGCCCATACTAAAAAGGATGGTGTGATGATTAAGAATCTGATTTTCTCTAAAGTAAGTGGTTATTGTTTCTAAATGGAAGATGATGAACAATTTAAATCTGTTATCTCAGAAGTTACCAAGTGGGGGTATTCAGAAATGAGTAAAAGCATTGTCCTTGTAACTAAATCTAGGTGCTGCTATAATCAACTTTTGTGACTTAGAGGACAGTGACCAATTATGCTAAATGGGTTTCAAGGACTTAAAATAGACTCAACTAATCAAGTCTATTATTATGGTTATTTTGTTTCTTTGTGTTAAATTTTTTGAGTTTTTTATTAGTTGTTTATGGACCTTCATTTTATTCATTTATTTGTATGAACAAACCCAGTGCTTCACACATGAGAGGCAAGCCTCTACTGGTGAGCCACAACCCAGCCCCATTTTTATATATCCTGGAGATTAATGCCTTATCTGTGGTGCAGGTAGCAAAGATTTTTCTCCCATTCTGTAGGCTCTCTTCATGCTCTTGATGGTTTCCTTTTTTTGTGAAGAAGCTTTTTAGTTTGATGTCATCATATTTTTTGATTATTGATCTTTACTTCTTGTGCTTTAGGAGGAAGTCAGTTTCTGAGCTGATATATTGGAGTGTTGTACTTACATTTTCTTATAGCAGGTGAAGGATTTCTAGTCTAATACCTAAGTCCTTGGTCTACTTTGAGTTGAGTTCTTTGCAGCATGAGAGAGAGGGGTTAAATTTGATTTTGTTACATATTGCATTCCAGTTTTCTTAGCACCATTTGTTGAAGAGGCTATCTTTTTTCTCCAATACATGTTTAATGGGGTCTTTGTCTAGTATGAGATACCTATATATTTGTGGGTTTGTTTCTGTGTCATCTATTCTGTTCCATTGGTCTTCTTTCCTGTTTTGGTGCCAATATCATGCTGTTTTTGTTACTATAGCTCTATAGTATAATTTAAGGTCTGGAGTTGTGATGTCTCCTGCTTTGCATTTGTAAGGATTGTTTTTGTAAGGATTTATTTATCCTGGGTTTCCTATTTTTCCAAATTAATTTCATGACTGCTTTTTCTTTGTCTATTTAGAACATCATTAAGATTTTGGTGGGAACTGCATTGAATCTTTATAGTGACTTTGGAAGCATATATATTTTAACAATATTAATTTTGCCTATCCACTAACATGGGAGGTCTTTCCAGATCCATGAACATGAGAGGTCTTTCCATCTCCTAAGGTTTTAATTTCTTCTTTAGTATTCTGTAGTTTTCATTGTAGAGGTCTTTCACTTCTTTTGCTAGATTGATTCCCAAGTATTTTAGTTTTGAGGCTATTGTAAAGGGGATACTTTTCCTAATTTCTCTGTTAGCTGATTTGTCGTTGAAGTATATGAACACAATTGATTTATGAGTGTTAATTTTGTCAAATTGATTCTGCATTTCTTCCCATTTCCTGGCCCTCTTCCCTCCCTGCCCCCCTCAATCTCATACTCTGCTCATCTTCCCTCTGTTTTTATATCAGATCACCTGATTTTCCCCCTAACTTTGCTCTAGATTCCACATATGAAAGAGAACATTCAATTTAGCAAGATGTTCTCTAGTTCTAGTTCCATCCATTTAATGGAAAATACCATACTTTTATTCTTCTTTATGGGTAATTAAACTCTCTCTCTCTCTCTCTCTCTCTCTCTCTCTCTCTCTCTCTCTCTCTTTCACACACACACACACAGTGTGTGTGTGTGTGTGTGTGTGTGTGTGTGTGTGTGTGATATTTTCTTTATCCATTCATCTGTTGAAGGACATCTAGGTTGGTTTCATAACTTGACTATTGTGAGTTGTAATGGTATGAACATTAATGTGGTTGTATCACTATAGTGAGCTGATTTTAGTACTTCTGGATAAATACCATGGAGTGGGATAGCTGGGTCATATGGTAGTTCCATTATTTCAAGGACTTTCCACTCTGTTTTCTAGAGTGGTTTTACTAATGTGCCATCCCACCAACAATATTTAAATGTACTTTTCTTTTTCTGACAACCTCACCAGCATTTCTTTTTATTCCTATTCTTGATGATTGCCAATCTGATTGAAGTGAGATGAAACCTTAATGTTGCTTTGATTTGTATTCACTTGATTGTTAGAAATGTTGAACTTTTTTTCACATATTTGTCGGCCATTTTTTTCTTCTTTTGAAAAATGTTTCTTTAGTTCATTTGCCCATTTATTGATTGGGTTATTTGTTTTTATGTGTTAAGCTTTTTGAATATGTATTTCCTCTATCAGAGGAATAGTTGACAGCTTGAAAGGTTTTTCTTCTCCCCATTCTGTAGCCTCTCTATTCACATTCCTGTTTCCTTTGCTGTGAAGAACTTTTTTTAATTTGATGTTGTCTCACTTATTAATTCTTAGTTTTATTTCTCATGCTTTTGGGTCTTGTTATGTAAGTCAGTGCTTGTGCCAATATGATGGAATGTTGGCCTTGTGTTTTCTTGTAGTAGTTACAAGATTTCCACTCTAATCTTAAGTCTTTGATCCCTGTTGAATTGATATTTTTTTTCAGGATGAAAGATAGGGATCTAATTTAATTCTTATACACGTGGATATCTAGTTTTCCATGCACCATTTGTCAAAAAGGCTGTCTTTTCCCCAACATATATTTTTGGCATTTTTGTCAAGTATCAGGTGGCTATTAGCATATGGGTTTGTGTTTGTGTCTTCTATTCTATTCATTTGTCTTCATGCCTGTTTTTATGCCAATACCATGCTAGTTTCACTATTGTAGATCTGTAGTATAAATTGAGAATCAGGTATTGTGATGCCTTTAAGCATCACTTTTCTTATTGAGAATTGCTTTGGCAATTCTGGGTCTCTTATTCTTCCAAATTAATTTAAGAACTGTTTTTTTTTTTCAGTTCTGTGAAGAATGTCATTGGTATTTTGATGGAGACTGCATACAATGCATTATTATTAACTCTCATCACTATATGGTGTAATAGGTACAAAGCTTCATTTAGCGGAATATGTTTAGTTTAGAATATATTTTGATCATATATATTACTGGCATTTTGGGGCAGAATTAAAATGTAGTTATATTTAATTCATCTAAAGGTGTTTTTCACCCCATCTTCCAAAACGTTTTGAATTTACTTAATCATTAATCTCTTTCTTGAAGTTGTAACTTTATTGAAAATTCAGTTCTTGAAATGCATATTAAAACATGAATCCGTGATATAAATTAGCTTGTGATTTTATAAGCCTGTTGTATTCACATATGTACATAGGAAAGTTAAGTCAGACTCATTCCATTATCTTTCCTATTTCTATCCCTTCTCCTTCATTCCCCTTTGTATAATCCACTGAACTTTTGTTTTAACACTCCTCTTCTTATTGTGGGATAGCTTCTGCATATCAGAGAGAACATTTGGCTTTTGTTTTTTGGGCATTGGCTTATTTTACTTAGCATGATATCCTCCAGAACCATCCACTTACCAGGAAATGTCATAAATCTTTGAAGAAGACAGTATATTGTGTTACTAATTTGGATTTAATATCCTGGTTAATTAATTAAGACATAAATTAATTTTAATAAAAAAAAAAAACATAGTAATACCTTTGTCATGAAAACAGAATCCTTACTGTAATGATTTGTGGATTACCTAGGAAAATTTGTCTTTACAAAAACAGATTTATTGAGGTATAATTAATACACAAAAGCTTCAAATAAAGAATTCAATTGATATGCTTTAGACATTCACATACTATGATACTATCACCATGGTAATAGACTTCAAAAATAAAAAAGGAAAGAAAAATTGGTTTTACCCCTTGAAATTGTACTTTTTGATATTATCAACCACAATAGCCCAATAGTCAGGATATTTTTCAGTTCTATGCCATTGGATTTATTTTGCTTTGGAAAAGTTTGACCTACACCTGAGCTCACCTAAATGCCTGCCATCTTAGTATCTTTGTTTCAACACTGTCATTAATAAATCTCATCTTTTGTATTAACCTGAACCCCCAGAAAGATTTACTGTCACTTCTTCTATGGTGACTTTTCTCATTGATGGGAAAGAAGATAAGATAAAGGCAAGGAAAAAAGTGTGATCCTTATACAAAATAATATCTTAGATTTTTTTCTCATTTCCATTTTTCTCTGAGATGTATTTACAGTTTGTATTTCTGGAAAGACTTTTTCATTACATGATGCATAAACATGAAGAATGTGTAGTGATATCCATTCTGTTTGTGGTTGGTTTGCTTTTTATGCCTATATTTTCTTGCCCTTGTCAATAAATAAAAGTGACTTTTGCAGTTTTCTTCACTGCCTTTTTATGAGTATAAAAAAGTACTTGTCCTTATTATTTTTCATAGATCTTTTAGTAAAGCAGTTGTCAAATAAAACCTTTCCACTCTGGGTTGTTGATTTTATGGTAACAACCAGAAGGTGGATGATTTTAATCATTTGACAACATATTAGGATGAAAGCAAAAAGTAATGGATATCTGCATGTCTTCAAATGTGCACTGTACACCAAAAAAGCAGGATGAATGCATGCCTTGATAAGTACCTGGTGTATCTTTGTCCACCAAATTTCTTTTGGACCTCCTTAAATAGTTAAAAAATCTAGGCAGAGACACTGCCATCTGCTATGGCCCACAGCACAGGCAGCCCAGAGTAAATGCCAAGAGTTTTATTGGGATGTTTTTTCTCAATTTGTTACTGCATCTGCTCCCATTCATGGCACTGGATGTCAGCTGATGCAGACAGATAGAGGAAAGTGATTGAAACATATAGATTTCAAATGGCAAAGTGGGAGGCTATCTGAAAGCATTTTGTTTCTTTGTATTTGTTTCCTGAAGTCTAATGAACACAGAAGGCAGCAAGGATTGACAAGCAGGAATACTCCAGTGTGAGCTTCCAGAGAGTGCTTACTGCTCTGACTGTTTTATTAGTACCAAGTGGCAGGACCCAAGAGAGAGAATGCCCATCTTCACAACAAGTTGGAATATAATTATCAATGTACTGTCTGCTACTATATATTTTTAGTACATTTTTGTATTCTGTTTGGGTACTCATCCTCATGTGATCAGAATTCACTCAGGAGTTATTTTATTCATTGTCTCCTTTTTTGATGGATGGACATTCACTGTTCTTCAAACTCTGCAATTCAGTTATTACCATTCACATCAGACTCAGAGATATCCAATAAAGAAGGATTATGTGTAGTCTCCAGAGCATAATGAGACAAGAATATATAAGAGTCATGCTACAGATGATATAATTGTATATATAAGAGATATTAGAAATGATGTAAAACTGAAGCATTTGGAAAGATAAAAAAGATGACCACAGAAGAGGTAGGCATACAGTGGATACATTACTTTTTTAAAAATATTTTCAGTTGTAGATGGACTCAGTACCATTATTTTATTTGCTTTTATGTGGTGCTGAGGATAAAACCCAGTGCCTCATACATTCTAGGCTAAGGACTCTACCACTGAGCCACAACCCCAGCCCCAGTGGCCACATTCTTAATGATTCAAAGTGCTATGTTCTGAATTTCATGTTCAAATTCTCTGGGAACATTTTGCATGTGTTTCCAATATTTAATTCAAATTTTACTCAAATATACTTGTTTTAAGAGGTGAATATATTAGATATTTTTCATATAATCCTGTGAAACTCAGAGAGCTACGGTGATAAATATGCCAACCATAATTCTTTTATTTTTTTAATCATAAACACTTTAAAAAATTATATATATATATATATATATATATATATATATATATATATATATATATATATATATATATATATATATATATATACATTTTCTTCTAGTAGGCACAGGGTCTCTGATCTAATGCCTAGGTCCTTGATCTACCTTGAGTTGAGTTTTGTGCAGGGTGAGAGAGAGGGTTTTGGTTTCATTTTGCTGCATATGGATTTCCAATTCTCCCAGCACCACTTGTTGAAGAGGCTGTCTTTTCTCCAATGTATGTTTTTGGTACCTTTGTCTAGTATGTGATAACTAATGTGGGTATGTATCTATGTCTTCTATTCCTTTGGTCTTCATGCCTGCTTTTGTGCCACTACCATGCTGTTTTTGTTACTATAGCTCTGAAGTATAATTTATGGTCTGGTATTGTGATGCCTCCTGAAATTCTTTTCTAAGGAAGAATCATTTTCTTGATGATTTACATATAATGCATTGTTGCATGAATGATACAAACAAACTCATAGTATAAATAGTGGTGTCAGGGGCTGCGGTTGTGGCTCAGTGGTAGAGTGCTTGCCTAGTATGTGTGAGGCCCTGGGTTTGATCCTCAGCACCACATAAAAATAAATACAAATAAAGGTACAATATATTTGTGTCCAACTACATCTAAAGAATAAATATAAAATGAATAAATAAATAAGTAGTGATGTCAGAACAATAGTCACCCTGTTTTCTTCTCAGCTCAAAGAGGGAGAGAATCAAATCTCTATTATGTTTTATATTAATATGAAGTATATGACTATTGGTTCAACTCCTACATTATACTGGCTATTTATGTTCATACAATGTAAGAAAAAATCTACCCCTAGTAACGACTAAATCTTTAATCTATCTAAATTTATTTCTTAGGAAGTTAGATGTGCTAATGAATGACCCACTACAAATTGATCTCCATTTCTGAAAAACACCTGTGCTGCATCTGAGAGTTGTTCTCATTAGTAAATGGGAAACTGGTGCATTTTGTGTCATTAGTATCCTAGGAATCACCATAGAAACAGTGATAGATGGTTAAAAGTAAAAAGTTCCAGGGAAGATCTTGTCAACATATGAAATCCATCAACAAGAAAGTCTAACTTAGATGATAACTTAGATGAAAATGGAGAGATGTTAGTGTCTGGGTTACAAAGGAATTATGAAATATGATTCACATCATTAACTTATCCTGTGAAATTATACCTTATTTTATTTATAAGCTTACTATTGGTTAGAAGATAAACACTTTGAAGTAAGCAAGAAACATATTCTTTTTCATGATTTTTTTTTTTCCATAATGGTCTTCCATTCTTGCATAGGTAAGTGAATGAAGCCATTACTATCTCCACTTTATAAAATCAAAATACAAATAACAAAAAGTTTAGTGACTTTTCAAGACAATTTATTAATTTTCACCCTGATTTTGTACAGATATATTTAACAAAAATAAAATTAGATATAAATAAGCTATCACAGAAGTGGTATTCAAAATAGAGAAAAGCAAACATGTTAAGAAAATGACATAAAATATGAGGTTAAAATTTTAGTTAAAATTTCTAAACATACAACTGCTATGGGTAGGACCCATCTTTGACTTTATGCTTTCTAGAATCCACTGCATAAAGGAGAACTTGGTGATTTATTAAAAAACACACACACAGTGTCCATAAATACATAGGATTATATGAAAAATGTATTGTATTCTGGGAATAGAATACAATATACTAACCTACTATTGTAATTCATCTGCTTTGCAATTTATCACATGGGCAGCCCCTTGTGTAACATTATATCGAGAGGCAGATATTCTCTCTGCCATGCGGCAGGCATGTGTATGTTATAATCCTACCAGGCACATCACAGAAAACTAAGAATACTTAGAACAAAAGATAAGTCCTTAGTCCCCTAGCTCTTTCTTTCTGAAGCAGAGTGCCCAAGAAAGCTACATAACCATAACTATTCACATCTGGGCAACCCTCAATATCATATGTCCTCCAAACAGCAAAAAGAAACATTTTGAAATTGTGAGAAAGTTTTCTTATAACATGAGTTTTGTGCATGTTATCTTCTAAATTAATTAGTTTAATTTTCATAAGCTTGTAGATTTCTGGAAACTAGTAAGTCTAATTTTGAATGACTGAGGTAATTAAATAAAATCAATATTATTTATTGATTTTATTTGTCCTACCACATATTCTATTAATTATCTTATCCTACCACATATTCTACTAATTATGAAACTATTTAGAGGTTGGTATCCAGGCGTATACTGTTCAGAGAACATATGAGCAATATTTTTAACCATGTAGTTTTTAGCTCAGAGTAGTGAAGCTTTAGAAATGCTAGTTAGGGAAGAGTATGGAAATATTTTCAGATTATATTTTCTCTGTTTTGGTCAAATTTATCATGCAAAAAACACTCAAAATACATTCAGTTTCTACTTAATAATTTTGACATTATGAGACAACTGTTGATGAATTAAGGTATTAGAGGTGGGTCAAGATGGCAGCTGAATAAGAAACTCCAGCCCACAAATACACCAGTTTAGACATCTGTTCATTATCTGAGCTAATTTCACAAGAACTGAGGATACCAGATAAGAAATTGTATTGCCTGTCGTTAGTATAATAAGAAGAGATACATTGTAGAAGGTGGGAAGGAAACACTTTCTGGTTTCACTATTTTCTCAATTTCAAGCAGTCTGGAACCTCTCTACTCCACTTGGGACAGGGGCAGGGAATTAAGTCTAGGCCTTGTAATCGTAACTCAGTACCAGGAAAACCATGATAAGATCTAGTGCTGGGAAAAGCCCCACCACACCTCCTATCAAGCCAATATAGACATACTGATCCACTGGAACCACATTAGCCAGGCAGCAAGGATGTTGGGAACAGAATACAAAACCTAGGATAGGACATTGCATTGGAGGACAGACACAGGCCTGCCATGAGACTCTATACCAGGCAGAAACCAAGGCTTCAATATCCACATCAGAGCTTACAATGAAACTACTAAACCTGCAGTGGCATCAGTTGGATATCTATGCCAGTACAAAAGACTCAGATCTTGACTTGCATCATTACCAGGCTTAGAGTAGCTAGGAATACCCCATCCACTGAGATAATGTAGTTCCCTCCAGCTCTGAGTCTCAGGTGTGACCCACTTTATTGTCAGGTTGGTGGCCAAGGGAGTGTCTCCACTACCCATTGCTCAATCTCAGACAGCACAGTTATCTCCAGGCCAGTGCTCATAGATGGAACCTCTTGACCAGCCCTGGCACCAGGCAGAGTAATTTGCACCCTAATGAGATAGACTTGTGTTTAAGTCTGCATCATCTTCAGTTGTAGTTGTCCAGATGCATCCTCAGAAATACTCAAGTCCTAGAACCTATTAGACTCAGGCAAAACCCAATTTAGTGTCAAACTTTGTGGTTAAGGAACTGCCTTCACCAATATGACCCCAACCTTGGTCACCATAACATGTGGAAGTATTCCATTTCCTGAGAGTAGGTAGTTTGGACATGGCTTTGCCTTGGAAATAAGTACCAGGCTGGTTAAATGGTTAATAAGCCTAACACTAGGTAATGGCCCCCATCCCATGGCCAATGGTGCATGTGGAACTTCTGAGATAGCCCCAGAACCAAGAAGAGAAAATGAAGCCCTAGTCTATTGGACTTCTAGTCCCAAGTGTATTACCTTTGGCTGGTTAAAGTGCTCTTAGGCCATGTGTTCACTTGATCAGTAGGCAAACCATATAGCATTGTGACCTTGGTCCTATCATAGTTTTGTGCCGATCTCAATGGTCTTTGGGCTTAGGGTTTGACAGAGCTTTGGGGGCATTGATAGCCACAGACAGGTATAAGAACCGGAGACTAATCTGTCCTTGGTGATTCCGACAGTGACTGACTCTGGGCATAGTTTGATTGACAGGCACATTTAAAGAGATGCAAGAAGCTCTGGTGTGCTAGTGTATAGTACTATGACTATAGATAACAATAGTGGACAGGAAATTTCAAAAATCTAGAAGGAAGAATTTTGAAAGTGTTTACCATATAAAATTATAGAAATAAGTTTCTTGAAGAAATACACATGTTTAGTCTTATTTAAACTTTATACATGTATACACAATTTAAAATGGCTAATTACCCCGTTAATATGTGCTATTTTGTGATTTTTGTATCAGTTAAAAGTAAATTGAATTTTTAAAAATAAGTAAAACACACATGCAAATATATGCAGATATACAAGTTTTAAGAGGAGAGAGAAATCAAGGTATAATCTGGAATAAACAAAGAATAGAAATGGATATGTCAGCTAATAGCCTATGCAAGAAGGGGTTCCAATGAATAATGTTGTATCATTTTTTCAAAGATGCAAACAATTTAAGCTACCAAATATCTATTTTCCTGACAACAAATTCTAAGGACATATGGGGGATTCTTATCTGTAACTTCAGTTTTTTAGTAAATATAGTTTCAGTAAATACAGCAACATTTTTCAAAAGGATGCCTCTTAAGCAGATTCTCAAATATAAATAAATAAATCTGAGGGTCACATTAAATAAAATTTCAGTAGAGCTTAGAATACCTGGAGTTGGAAGTCCACAAGATCCTCTAGTACTTTCTGTCTAACTTAAGCTCTTGGCTTTAATAGTATGAGTTTATTTTGGTTGTTTGAAGGGTTTAGTTTGTTGGAAGTGTTGCAGAAGGAATAAAAATCCACTGAGCAGTATAAAATAAGAGAAATTGAAGCTTTGTATTTGTCCCAATTATCTATATTTCCCCATAATATTCCCAGTTCTTTACGTTGAAGAGTCCCAGAGATTAGCGTAAGATCACTAAATTAACACTTGATAGGCCCAAGAACAATCTGGCATATATCAGATTATATAGGCATCCCTTAGAGATATTGTTAGAAAGCTAGTAATATGTTGTCTCTGTCTCTCTCTCATTTATATTTTTTGTGGCACAGGGGACGCCTCCCAGGAGACTCAGGTGTGACCCACTGAGTTACATCCCCAGCCCCTTTTTCTTATTTTGACATAGGGTCTCACTATATTGCCTAGGCTGGCCTTGAACTTGCAATCCTTCTGCCTCAGTCTTCTGAGTTCTGGGATTGCAGGTATGTGGCACTATGCCAAGCCAGTTTGCAAGCTGTACATGGAGCTCACTAGTATTTTGTATTCATGGCTCACCAACTTTCAAAGAGAATCAAGTTTGCTTATATACTTGGCATTAAAGAAACTCATAAAGTTTCTAGTTTAAATGCATATTTATCCTTCTTAGACCATGAGTTTCATAAGGAAAGAGACTGTCTTGTTTATCACTATATATTCATAAAGAAGCACATGGTTTGACAATTAGAATATATTAACAAAATGATTATTTAAGGAAAGACTTACTATATCTGTTTTCCTGTTTATTAAAGGTACTTTATAATTAGGGAGAGGTGGCATTGTCCTGGCATTATCCCCATGTTTTGATTGAGTATAGACAACTCTAAATGTTTAAATAACTTATACATCCTATAATCACTTTCTCCATTAAGAAGTAGTAACAATGTCTTTTGAACACAATTCTACTTTGTCATAGCCTAATATGCACCATTGGCTCCTGTCATGCAAACACTGAACAGACATGGTGCACAAAACAGAGTATTGCAGATGCTGCAAAAATAAGACCTGATTCTTACCTCTGAAGCAAGAAAAGCAGGGGAACATATAAAATTAAAAGATAAACATTTTTAAGATATAAGATATGAAAGAAGTAACAATATATGACAGCAGAAACATCTAACACTAACGAGAGAGGATCTGAAACTTTTGATGAAAAATTTTGGAAGGCTAACAATGATATAGAGTCTGGTGGCCCATATGGACATGGCAGGATTTTGGCCTCCATGACCTTCTCAGTCTCTTTTCCTGTCCACGAAAATGCCTTGTTACAGGACACAATGGACTTTGCAGATTTAATTAAGGCTTATTGACCTTAAAATGGGGAGATTATCCTGGATTATCTGGCTAGAACCAATATAATCAGATGAACTCTCTTTGATCTCCATTTTGTTTACTGAATCTTTTTTATTTATTTATTTATTTATTGGTGGGGTTTCATTGCACCATGCTCAAAGAATATATTTTTCTAATGGAAAAAATTTTGGCTTATATGTTCCTCACAGATTTTTCTATACCATCATTTTCAACCATTTTGTGTTCTACTTTTAACTATACCTTTTAGAAACAGGATATTGTTGGGATTTTCATCTAATTTTAGAAACTTTTGTCTTTGTTTGCCTTATGTTTATATAGGAGGTTCTGATGCATGTGCTGAGACTTGAGCATCCTTATAGATACACTTTTAATATTTATTTACTTTCTTGCTTTTCCCACATGTATACTGTTTTAATTTACTATTTAAATTTTATATTGGTTGTGTCACTTCTGTTTTATGAACCCCCAGACTTTTCTGAGACTAGTACCTGGATGGAATTAGAAGGCTAAATTTTTCAAATGCAATTGAGGAAGTGCCTCCCAGTTCCAAGCTTCATTTATTCTACCGTGATAACATCTCTTCATTGGGGTGTTCCAGGGCAGCATAGGAAAATCCACCGATATAAATAGAATCATCCTCCCTAGGTTATGCCCTTGCCTTGTATCCTTTTCCTCATCAGTTTCACTGAGTCATTTATCTTTCATGCTGGAACCCAAGCACTTTCTTTATATATAGGTGAGGATGTTTCACACAGTTATTTCATGTGTCATGTATGACTCTGAGTCTGGTCAATATTGTGACTTCTCCATTGTTGTCCCTTCATTCATACTGGAAGAGGAAGCCCATAGTAGCATGACAGCTTGTTTCAAAAACTTTGGTTTTATAAAAGTAAATTCATTTGATATTTTGAAACAGATATAAACACAATGATATGTTATTCATGTTCTCCTTAGCTTAGAAAATCTAGTCATTGAAAATGATGGGAAATCTCTCTTCTCTGTGCATAGTACTATATGGATTTAACAGCACTATATTAATGATCATATTAACAATCAAACACTAGATGTTGTAATTGAGGGTTGACTGAATTAAGAAGTTTTTTCCTATATTTATATAATAAGAAGCACACATGAAGCTCAAATATAGGTCCTTTGACTCCCCCAATTTTGTTCTCTATGCTAACTTTAAGAACATTTCTTGGAGCCACAAAAATAAAGCCACAAATAAAGTATATGTTTTTAAGTTTTATGAGTGATAGAAAACAACAGCTTAAAAAAAAATAGGCTTTAAAATCCCAAAGAGAAAGCAAATATCCATCTGGAAGGAATGCTTATATTTCAATTTAGATTTCTGGTAAATTTCTATTTTTGATATAATCTCAAATTCATGGAAATTTGCAAGAATATATTAGGAACTTACTTTATTCTTCAGATTCAGCATTTTTAAAATCAAAATTCTCTAATTTATTCACAAAGAAAGATATACTCAATGGAAAAAAGGATTTATTGTAATACTTAGAGTATTACATGATTTTTTTGTGTTTGTGAATAAGGGTAAATTCTAACACTCATCCCCACACACATATACACAAATTGAAAAAATATGTACAAAGTATTTATAGTGGTTTCTACATAGTGGTATGATTATTAGTAATTTTAATTTCTTTCTTTTTTTTGGTTATTTATATTTTCTAATTTTTCCTCAGTGGACATATTATTTATGTAATAAATAAAAATAGAAGTCACATTATAAAATAAAATAAAATCACATTTCTCTCTCCCCTCCTCCTCTCCTCTCCTTTAACCTTAGTGTCTTGATATCTCTAATATCAAGCCTATTTCTGCAGAGTGCAGAGCTCAAGGCCAGTATCCACTAGAAGCCAGGATTAACACAGAATGCTAAGCTTATTCACAGTAACTTTTGAACATGGAAAAGTCAGACTTTGTTCAAAAACAAAGGGAACATTTTTTCAAATATTTTTTTAGCTGTTGATGAACCTTTATTTTATTGATTTATATGTGGTGCTGAGGATCAAACTCAGTGCCTATCCATGCTGGGCAAGTGCTCTACCACTGAGCTACAACCCCAGTTCAAAGGGAACATTTTTTGAATGACAGAATATTTATTGAGCAAAGTGCTATAGCTATATTCATAATAAATTCTGAATAATATTCTGTCAGAAAAAAATACATAGATTCAAATGCAATACTATAAGATGCACTTGGAACTTCTATCAACTGAAAATGTTTGGGGTATAAGCAAGACCATATGCATGCCAGAAAGAAACAGGTCATAACACATAAAATTGGGTAACTGATTTGCAGCAGTTTTCCATGGCTAAATATACTACTTATCATTTGAAGTTTTGAGAAGCAAGTGCATTGGTCTGAGCCAAAACACAGTCTCCATTTGCTTAGTTTTGGAAAATAACATGGACCTTTTTTTCATAATTACAGTTTCAAACAGTGGTAGCTGACACACCAAATGTACAGAATTTTGAATTTCATTCAAAATAAAGTCAAAGTTAAGGTCACATCATTGTCCTCAAAGTCAGACTTTGTTCAAGAATCAACTAGAAGAAGGATGATTAAGGAAGAAACAGAACATTTTCTTCCAAGTGTTATTGACTTTGCATTGATTGATGTTTTAGCTCTGTCCACTCTCTGATATTGAAAAGAGGATAAGCAAAGGAATTATTTTGAGTACACTCATTTTTAATTTCAGTTCAATATTGGCTTGGAATAAAGTAAATAGTGAAATAATGGTAAAGACAAGAGGGTTAGCAGATATATTTTTAAATAGTATCAGAGGGACTTTCCGAAACAGCACAAAGGGAACACATTTTATGTGGTTGGAGTCAGTCTTCATTGAAAATATTCTTGCAATTTCTGATTTTTAAGATGATACTATGCATAGTTTTAAGATCTTTTGGGGGGGGAAGATAAACTTTTTGAATAGCAATAGTGGCAGAAAAGAAAGTTGTCTTCAGCCATAATACCCTAAAAAGACACAGAATATTCACATTCCTCTTTTCATGGTATACAAACACAAGCCCCTTAAAAAATGATTCACTAAAAACTATACCTGTGTTTGGCTTTAGCTGGTTTTACCCAGGTTCCCCCAAATTTTCTGTTTATAGTAGACTCTCATATATATTTGGAATGAATAAATAACAAAATATATATAAAAATAAATATAACTTAATTTATAAAAATGATACAAATGAATATCAATTAATGTCTAACAAATTATAACTGTGTTGAACCTCAACATATTTTGACATACACATATGAAGATAAATGCTAATCTAATATTTGTTGAGTTGTATTAAGTTGTACTGACTATTAAACAATTGAATCCCAGGTGAACTGTTTTATGTGTGAGTGCGCGCGCACACACACACACACACGTATTCAAATGTAGGTACCATTTTATCTGCACAGAGAAAGTGTTTGGATATTACTGGTCAGAAAAGTTTTCACTTAGTTATCTTGGAAAGTAGTTGATTTTTAAATAGCATATGATAAATATATGAATATCATTAGTTACAGAATTCTCCAAGAATGGACATTTGATAGGAAGTTCATTTCAAGTGGCCACATGTCCAAATTATTTTAAGACTAGAAATATCATTTTATTTTTAATCATGACAGTTTGTTTTGGAAATTAAGTTAGATATTCATTCAAGATATATAGGAGTACCTACTAGAAAAATTTGGAGAGGCTGTGAAAAGCCACCTAAAACCAAAGTGTATGCATTGAATGTTGTATTAGTTAGCATTTTGCCTCTGTGTGAAATACCTGAGAAAAACAATTTAGTAGAGGGTAGATTTATTTTGGCTTATGGTTGCAGAGTTTTCATTCCACAGTTGCCTGGCTCCAGCTCAGAGCACCATGGCAGTAGTACCTGGTGGAGAAAAGACGCTGAACTCATGGCAGCCAAGAAGTACAGTGAGAGAGAGAGCGGTCGGGGGAGGGGCTAGAGACAAACCTCCCAGGGCAAACTCCCAGTGATCCTCTTCCTCCAATCATTTCATAAGTTCCACCTCTGAGCATTGCTGCATTGGTGGCCAAGCCTTCAACACATAAAACTTGTTGGGCATTCCAGATCAGACCATAATAAAGGTTTAGGAGTTATGTAGTCTGAAGTAAGTAGTAAAAATAAATATGAATGGTTTAAAACTCAATATTTCACTTTTTTAAAATTAAATTTAGGATTTCCAAAACAGAATTACTTATAATACTCTTGCAAAAGTAGTTATTCTGTTTCCCAGGGCCTGGCGTTTTGACTCAGTGGTAGTGCACTTGCCTGGCATTTGTGAGGCACAGGGTTTGATTCTCAGCACTGCATATAAATAAATAAAATAAAGGTCTATAAACAACTAAAAATACTAAAAAATGTTTCCTTACTATACATGCCAACAAGTAGTAGTACATAGATCATAATACAAAAATCTGCATGCATAACCAAACTGAAACTAATACTGTTAGTTTTGAAACTGATAATCTCACATTTTTAAAATAACTTCCTATTAATATGACTTTTGAATTTGAATTGAATCATGCATAAAGGCAATGATTTTATAAAAAGTATAGAAGATTTTATGTTGCTATTTATCTTGATATATACACCATACCAACATAATTAGACAACAAGAGTCAGAATTTTTATGAGACAAAGGGAAACACAGAAAGTGCTCTACTGTTTTTTTTTAAATTATGGTGTTCTACAGCACCTCAAGAATGATTTCCAATCTTAACTCTGCCCCCTACTACTTGTGTGACCTTGGATAAAAATGTAAATGCATGTAATACTTCTGTGCTGCAGTTTTCAATCGTATAAGTTTTTTGGGGAGGACTAAATAAATGTATATGAATTACTTAGACAAGCACCACATAATAAGCACTTAATAAATATTAATGTTTTAATGGAAGGAAGGCCAAATTGTAAATACGAGAAAACCCATAGTCCAACTAAGTTTCATCATTAAAGAAGAATGAATAAAAACAAATAAGCTGGAGCTGAAATTCGAAATGTTAACAACGTAAGCAAAATAAAGGCAGTATGAGGAATGAAGTATCAAGTTGAACAACAAATTATTAGATTGATGATATAAATTGAAATTAATCCAAGCATTGGCACATCAAGACAATAATTGAAATTGCCAGTATAGGAAAATATAATTAGGAATCAAAGAGAAAACACAAAACATTGCATCAGAAATTAGGAAGGAAATAAAATTATTGATAATGATGGAGATTAGTTGATATCAATTTCCACACTTTTGTCTTTCTCGTCTGGTAAACTTAGATTCAATGTCCAGAGACCAAAACAAGTGGGAAGATTCAAAGTCATATAGTTTGAAACATGGTTTCTTTTACATGCTTCTGAGCTAATAACAATGGAAGCAGCTAGCTGAATCTCAGGTATGGGTAAATAAGATCACAGAGAGATGGGAAGTAGGAAACAAATGTTAGGTACCTGGGAAGTTGTTTCTGTCCTTAGAAATGTGACAACATTTGGAATATAAAGTGGAACTTCTCAATTTTTGCAAGTTTTTATGTACTGACATACATTTATGTAGTTACTATGTTCTCTCCTACTTCTGAATAAGTATTACTTTTGAAAATCCTGCTTCAAAAACAGTAAATAAATAAAATCAGAAAAAAAATTGATTCAGTTGAATAAAGGAAATTGAAGGCATATGATTGGTCCAAAGACTTAGGGAAGAGTTACCACAAATCTAGGAGATGGATATAATGACAATTTTTATTTTTTTAAAGATTTTTTTTAGTTGTATATGGACGCAATACCTTTATATATAAGCAATACCTTTATTTTATTTGTTTATTTTTGTTTGGTGCTTGGGAATTGAACCCAGTGCCTCACACATGCTAAGCAAGCTCTCTACCACTGAGCTACAGCCCCAGCCCATAATTAGGATACTATTTCATAGTCATTTGCATTGTGTATTTTTTCCAGCACCCAGGAGAGTGCTTGACACTTTGTAATTAATGAATATATTTTTGCTAAATGATTGAGGCTTTTCTTATCTAGGCAGGCCAAGCAACTCTTCCATCTCATCCCATAATAGCCCTGTAGTGAATATAATCTTATGGCAGAAATGAGGCAAAGAGACTTCCTCATTTCTAATGCTTTTTAAGATGGTTGCCCTACTTAATTTATTAAATATGCCAGCTCTAGTCTTTTGCATTCGGTAGTAGTTCCCAGGCATATATATGCCAATAGAATTATCAGTTGACTGGAACTTTATTTACCAGACACTTTCCACCGCAGGAAACTCTAGCCATAGTAGCTAGTGACAAGTGTCATCTTCTTGGGATATTATAGGCAACAATAATGACAGCACTAATAGCTCACAGTTACCAGTGCACCCACCGGTATCTAAAGTAGCAATTTCAAACCAAGTGTGACACTATTAAGGACTTTACAGTCATACTGATATTACCACTAGTAGTGCACAATTTCAAGTTCATTCAAGCACACATAATCTTGTCAGTTTCTACTGAGATTACTAGACATGATTTGCTGCCAAATATTAAAATGTACATTTAATGGTTGGCAAAATATGAGGGAAGCATCTTGGTTAATTTTATTTATCATTTATCTTTTTTATTTTTTATTACTTTTATTTTTATTTATTCTTTTTATATATACATGACAGTAGAGTGTATTTTGACACATTGTACATACACGGAGTATAATTTATTCTAATTAGGATGCTTTACATGTTTTACATGTTGTGGAGTTTTACTGGTGGTGTATTCACATATGAACATAGTAAACTTAAGTCTGATTCATTCTACTGTCTTTCCTATGCCCATCATCCCTCCCTTCCCTTCATTTGACTTTGTCTAATCCAATGAGCTTCTGTTCTCCCCTCCACCATTCTTATTTTGAGTTAGCATTCACATATCACAGAGAATATTCAGTATTTATTTTGGGGGGGGGGGGTGGCTTATTTCACTTAGCATGACAGTCTTCACTTCCATTCATTTACCTGCAAATGCTATAAACTCATTATTCCTTATAGTTGAGTAATATTCCATCAAGTATATATTTATAACATTTTCTTTATCCATTTATCTGTTGAAAGGCACCTAGATTGATTCGATAGCATAGCTGTTTTGAACTGAGCTGTTATAAACATTGATGTGGCTCTATCACTGAAGTTATGCTGTTTTTAAATGATTTGGGTATATACCAAGGGGTGACATAACTGGGTCAAATGGTTGTTCCATTCCAAGTTTTCTGAGGAATCTCCATACTGCTTGCACCAATTTGCAGTCATACCAGCAATATGTAGGGGGAAGTACCTTTTTTTCCCCACAACCTCGCCAACATTTATTGTTACTCATGTTCTTATTCATGTTCTTTCTTTCTTTATTTATTTTGGTACCAAGGATTGAACTCAAGGGCACTTGACCACTGAGTCACATTCCCAGCCCTATTTTGTATTTTACTTAGTGACAGGGTCTCACCAAGTTTCTTAGTACTTTGCTTCTGTGGAGGCTGGCTTTGAACTCAAAATCCCCCTGCCTCAGCCTCCTGAGCTACTGGGATTACAGGCATGCACTGCCATGCCCGGTGTTACTTGTATTCTTGATAGTTGCCATTCTGAATGGAGTGAGATGGAATTTCAGTGTACTTTTTAATTTGCATTTCTCTAATTGCTAAAGATGTTGAACATCTTTTTATATATTTTTTCAGCATTCTATTTTTTGCTCTGTGAAATGCCTGTTCAGTTCCTTTGCCCATTTATTGATTGGGTTATCTGGTTTGTTTGGCATTAAGTTTTTTGAGTGTGTGTGTGTGTGTGTGTGTGTGTGTGTGTGTGTGTGTGTGTGTGTAGATAGATAGATGGATATACAGATGTCTATCTATCCTGGAGAAGATTAATGCTCTCTCTGAGGTGCATGTGGTAAAGACTTTTCCCACTCTGTAGGTTCTCTCCTTATGTTATTGACTATTTCCTTTGCCACGAAGATGCTTTTTAGTTTGATACTATCCCATTTATTGATTCTTGATGTTATTTCTTGTACTTTAGGAGATTTTTGAGGAAGTTGGTTCTTAGCTGACATGATGAAGAGCTGAGTTTACATTTACCTGTAGTAGGCTTCAGGTCTCTGGTCTAATTCCTAGGTCCTTGATCCACTTTGAGTTGAGTTTTGTACATGGTAAGAGATAAGGGTTTAGTTTCATGTTGTTCCATATGGTTTCCAGTTCTCCAAGCACCATTTGTTGAAGAGGCTATCTTTTCTCCAATGTATGCTTTTGGCACTTTTGTCTAATATGAGATAACTGTATTTATGTGGGTTTGTCTTTGTGTACTCTATTCTGTACCATTGGTCTACATGTCTATTTTGGTGCCAATACCATGTCATTTTATTACTATAATTCTATATTATAATTTAAGGTCTGGTATTGTGATGCCTCCATATCACTTTTCTCCTGAGGATTGCTTTGTCTATTCTGGGCCTTTTATTTTTCCAAATGAATTTCATGACTGATCTTTCTATTTCTATGAGAAATGCCATTCGAATTAATAGAAATTATAATAAATCTGTATAGCACTTTTGATAGTGTGGCCATTTTGTCAATATTAATTCTGACTATCCAAGAACATGGGACATATTTCCATATTCTAAGGTCTTCTTTAATTTCTACATTGAAATTTAATTTCTACAATGAAAATTACAGAACAATAAAGAAAGTAAGTGAAGAAGATCTTGGTGTATTTTAAATGCCAGGAACTTAACAACCAGGTAGATCTGGTTGGAGATTTGTAGAAAAAAAGTTTTTTCAAGTCCTCTGTGTTACTTTGTAGAAAAAAGTTTTTTCAAGTCCTCTGTGTTACTTCTAGATATTTGGCCTTAGTGAACTTATTTTTTTCTGTCGGAACTCCTCACCTAAACACATTCCTGAAAAAATAAAAATAGTATCTTGGGATGCAGTAGGACATAGTGGTTAAAAGCATTGCTCTATGTTCTGCTTCTGTTCAAGATGTGGGAAATTGAATAAGCACATTTACTCCATAATGAAGAGAAAAATCCAAATAAAGTACAAAATTATAATTTTTCTTGTAGCCCATTCGAGACCTGAGGTTGCAGGGCCATCAGGGTACCTATTCTTCTCCAAGGAGAGATGGAATACACAAACTCTTTCACCTAAGACAGAGCACCAGAGAAGTATAAAACTTTCACATGAGTGGGCAATAAGGAATCAGTAACACTTTGAACCAATTGTTAATGTCCAAGTGTATGTTGTTGTGACAGTAACAAAGCCGCTGGAGAAACAGACACAAGATGAATTAACATCAGCTTACAGGTTCCTTTCTATGGTCCTCCAGATTTGCTCAAGAAAAAGACTAGAAGCAGGTCAGGAACCCAGAGATAGCTTCCCTTGCTGGTGCATAAAAGATTTGAAAATTATCATTACTGTTTGGACACTCTGTCAAAAGTCTTCAATTCCCCAAAGGGCAGCATATGTTGTCACTCCTATGGCACAGGTAAAGGCCAACTGTTACTAGAAAAAGGATAGATGAGGAAAATCCCTTTATTTCTAGAAGGAAGGCAAGGCCAATAAAGGCTGCAGAATTATATAACAATCCTTTAGAATTCTCCTCCAAATGATGTGGAATCTATTTCCTACCAAAAGTTCATAATAAATATATAATAAAATTTGACTCAGTGTCAGAGTACATGATATGTTTAAAGTGCTACCAGCTCTGTTTTGAAGAGATAATTATCACCAGTAACTGTGACTACCTGAGAGCAGACTGTGTACCAGTAAGATGTAACACCTTATTGAAAATATTCTCTACTATGCCACTAATCCAAAAATGGCAAAGGGGAGCAATAGTTCAGAATAAATAGAAAGAGTCCATGTTAAAAATTAAAATAGGAAAAGAAGCAAAGTAAGGGAGGGTGCAGAAGAAGGAATAGTGAGAAAAGAAAAAAAATAGTATATGTCCCATTTTAAAAACAATATAAGATTGGATATAAGATTGGATTAAAGTTTGTGATAACAAATAATGGGACAATCAATACAGAAGATAATAAAATACAAGTGAAATTAAAACCTAATATTAAAAAGATTACAATATTTTTGGCTCTAGTGCCTCCAGAAAGGCTTTGCTCCATCCACCTCTGGCATGATCATGGGCTGCTCTAATAGTTCCCTGGTACCCTGGGTTGCAATGTGCCCTCTTGTGGCTGAGGGGAAAGGTTCTGGGGCATCTCTGACCCATGGCTAAACCAATTCTGGGCACCCTACCTACTGTTCTCTTCACACTGCTGGCAGCAACAGAACTGTTTCCATCTTAAAATTAAGAAACCTTGGGCATAATTCAACAAACATAAGAGGATTTTTAACTGTAGAAAGAAGGCAGAACACATAGGGACACAGGAATTAGGTAACTAGTGGAAGTTAGTTCCCTGGGTTTTCTTGTTGGCGTTTAAATATGTTAGAAAGGATGCTGCAGAAGTTTTCAATGTAGAACCACCAATAGGCACAGACAAAAATATCTCCAAGTAAAGCCTGTTTGTCTTAACCAAAATACCAGAGAAAGAAGGACCCAAGACAGCAGAAATACTTTGGATACATCCATCCTATTCCCAACAAACATCAATGGAATAGTTTCCTCCAAAATATCCACAAATATGCATAGTTTGTAGGACCAAAAATAAAACCCATCCTGCACTTACCCTTGGATCTATCGGAAACAGTAGTTTTTTGTCTTGCTTTAGGCATCACCAAAATTCTTGATGAGATGATCTTTGGTCTCCTGGTTGGCAAAAGTAGTTGATGGAGGTAGGTGATGCTACACTTCCCCCAGTGAGTGGAATGCTGATCTTGACTTGCCAAGGGGAAATACCAGCATCATCAATAGCATTTAAAGGCACCCTGTTCTTTTAAACCCATATGGCAGCAAGGAAATGTAATGAGAGTAGAATTATTCACCACTGTACCTCACCCACACTATTTGGTGTCAGTGAGTCTTAACAGATAGCTGAGCTTCTACTACCATTGGATATCTATGAGATTTATGAAGAAGTTCAAATCAGGACTTGTTAGTGTTTCACTTTCTAAGTACCCCTGAAATGAGTATGATCCATTAGACAGGCAAACTGCTACACCTGTCCAGATTAACCAAGCAGAACGAGGTGTTAAGAGATAGGGTTGGTTTGTTCTACAAGTATCCCTTCCCCTGGTATCAGCTGATCCCAAACAGGATCTGAGTTTACACTCTTACTGAGTAGCCACAAAACAGTATGAGTAAACTCTCTCCCCTTACTTCTCCCTGAGAAGAATAAGATGTAGTGGGGATCTATACTCTTACTTGGAGTCAAGGTGATGGTGTTAATTGGTGCTTCATTTTTATTTTTGCTGAGAAGATAAGTATCAGCAGAGCTGAGTAGAGAGCTGAGCCTCCACCCCACCTGTGTGCAATAAGTCAGACACTAATTTGATCAGGGTGGTATGGGTAGGGCCCCTGGAATAATAAGATGAATCATAAGAAAACTGATACAAATTTTAAATCACGAATCACAAAAATACAATAAACAGCAATTGTTAATTTTCTTTTTAAAAAATCAACAACAAATAGATGACTAAAATGTAAATTATAGAACTAGAAGACTGTAGAATAAAAGAAAACTGGATTAATGAGCTTATACATAGTGAAGAAGACAAGAAAAGAACCAATCAACTTGAGGAAAGATCAATAGGGTTTCCCCAATCTGAACAGAAAAATAAATAAATTAGCAACCTATGTAATAATAACAAGTTAACTTCCATATCCTCACTTGCTCAGAAGAAAATTAAAGAAAAAGTCAGACTGAAAAAGTATTTTAGGAAATAATAACATAAGTCTAATTACATATACAGAAAGACCCAAACCTGTAGATTCAGGATCTAGAGAGAAGTCTAAATTAAAAAGCAAAATTACATCTAACACAGATCATAATTTATCTTTGCAAATGTATAGACAAAAATTCCTGAAGTATGTTGGCATATGATTCTAGGAACCTTGTGTAATAAAGATATAATAATCAAGAGAGGGATTAGATTTCAGAGGATGATTCTCTGCTTACGTAAAGAGCCTGAGTGGCAAGAGATGGCAGGACTGTTTGTGGTTATTTCAGTTTGAAGTGATTGGCTAGGAATTCCTTAATCATCAAGTATGATAGCTATCCTCTGACTGATTTTTCCAAGGAATGTTGAAACCAGAGAAAAAATCCCTAAGCTGTTCAGTATATAATGTCTGTAGAATTTCCTCTAGTTTTGATTTTTGAAAATATCAAGTAAATCTGACAAAGGAATTCAAAGGTTTAAATTACCCACATACACCAATACAGGCTAATCATATTGTTAATATTCATAAATTGTTTAGTATGGTACCAAGACTGATGTGTGTTGCAGAACCCTTTGGAATAGGTATGGAAGAAAACTTTAAGGATAAATTATTTACCAGAACCAGTGTTATACAAGGTTATGGAGGAGATGATTTTACATAGTTTGGAGGTGGTTCTCATGTGGTTGAGTATCATTGAAATGACTGAATGCATATATTATAGGGGCAAAGATGGATGCAGTAATAGAATGGAGAATTGTTAAGTAAAAGCAGACCACAGCCACAAAATCTACATGTAATCCCTTAATGGTACATCCCAAAAGCCAAATATTAGAATCCCAAATCCAGCATTTTTTACATAGGAGCGACATTGAGCACCCAAAAGCCAAAAGGGATTATAACAACATACTAGAGGAAGAAAATGTTATATGAAGAAACATATAGCAATCCTTTGTTTAATACCAATATTTAAAGTATTATTTAACAACAGAAAATTCATCGGGATCTAGGAGAAAATACCAGTTAATGGTATGTGGGTAGAAAGAAAATACAAAAAAATATTGTAAGAGGTCTTAAAAATTCAGATAATCTGCTCTTTAAAACAGAGATCCTAAAATCCAATTAAGGAAATTCTGGATTAAATAAGAAATGATTCATTTTCTTATGCCTTTCCAATAAGATTAAGGGATGGAAGAAAGAAAAAGCAATTATAAAATGGTTCTGTATTTATGTACACCTGTCTTCAAATTTATCCAAGTCTTACTGTGCAAGTGTCTCCAATGAGAAAGAAAGAGAAATGGGCTAGAAATATGAGTGGAAATTTTTACAAAGGGGATTTGTAGATGGAAAACAAGCATATAAAAACATGTTCAACTATATCAACCATAGGAGAAATTCAAATCAAAATGCTAATTGTATATCATTATACATGCACCAGAATAACTTAAATATAAAGTGATAGCACTAAATTCTAGTGAGAATGCAGAGAAATTATATCCCTTGTAGATTGCTGGTGGGAATTTAAAATGGTACAACCAACTGGAAAGTCATATGAAAATTTCTCACACAACTAAACAATACATTTATCAGATGACCTAAAAATTGTATTCTTGGGTATTATTCCAGAAAGTTGGAAGATCACATTCACACTCAAAATTTATACAGGAATGCCATATCATCTTTATTTTAATCTTCTAAAATTAGAAACAACAAAGATATCTATGATAATTAATTTATGTGTCAACTTGTTTGGGTTAATGAATACTTAGAAACCTGGGAATACTTCTGTGTGTGTCTATGAACACGTTTCTAGAGGAGACTGACATGTTAGTTAACTGAGTGAAGAAAATCAGCCATTAATGTAGGTGGGCACCATTCTACTGGCTAGGTCCTTGAATAGAATGAGAGGGACGTTATTATTCCTATGTGTGGTTATGTTTGTGCAATTAATCTCCATCACGTAAAAACCAGAGAAATGAAAAGTTGTGCTCCATTTGTGTAAAAAATAAAATAAATTTTTAAAAATGGAGAGAAAAGGATTCCCATATCTTTTCAGGAATAGCAACACTTCTTCTCCTGACCTTCAACATCAGTACTCCAGACTTTCTGGCTTTGGGACTCTAGGACTCATACTAGCACCCTCAGGGTTGATAGGCCTTAAGTTTCAGACTGAGAATTAATGATACCTTTGACTTCTCTGGTTCTGAAATTTTCAAACTTAGACTGAGCAATGATAATTGCATCCCAGGGTCTACAGCTTTCAAATAGCCTATTTTAGGACATCTTAGTGCTTATAGCTGCCTAAGTCAATTCCTTTAATAGATCTCTTATTATTTCTGCCTCCCTTCTTGCCTGACTGATTATCTATCTATCTTCTATCTATCAACCTGACTTTATACTTTTGTTTTGTTTTTCTAGAGAATTGTGGCTACATAGTGTTCTTTAATAAATTAATGATTTATCAAACCAAATGGATTAATCAATGAATGATTGAAGCAAACAAAAAAAAACTATTATTACACACAAATTGATTAGATCACAGGCGATTTATTCTGAGTGAAAAAGAAAGATACAAAATGGTTCCAAACCGAGTTATTCCATTTATGTAACATTTTTTTCTAATGAAAAAAAATCATAAAAATCATAAAGAATAAATTACTTGATTTCAGGGATGGAGAAGTGACTAGAGGTGACTATGGTTATATATATATGTAGCAAAAGTGTTCCTTGGATGGAACTGTTCTGCATGTTGACTATAGTAATAGTTACAGAAAATGCTACACATGAGAAAATTCCACAGAACCAAACACAAATACATATAAAAATTTGTTAATGTAAACCTGGTGAAATATTAGTAAGTTAAATGAATTGTGTCAATATCAATTTCCTAATGAAAAAGTAATATATTTGTGGAAGACATAACCATTGGGGCAACTTGAGTGAAAGGAATAAGGTAACTAATTGGTGGAGATTCAATTTAATGCTACTTAAAATCATAATATATGCAAATCTTGTAATGTAGATGTACTCAATAATATTGATGACTCTCAATTTTCACTGAGTGAAAGAACCATACAAAAGTACAAATTGTGATTCCATTTATATAAAACTCTAGAAAATATAAACTAATCTACAGATCCAGAAAGCTGATCAGTGCTTGTATGGCAATGGACAGGGCTTGGGGAAGTGGTTTGAGAAAACTGTTTAGGTAATGATAATATTCTTTTTTTTTTTTTTTTTTTAATAATGGTGATGGTTTTACAGGTGAAATGTTAAATCTAATTTATTATTTTATGTGTAATTTATTACATGTAATTTATTACATGTCAATTATATCTAAATAAAGATGTTCAAAATAAAAACAGTCATATCCTAGGAGCAAAATATGATGAAAAATATTGTTAACCATTTGCATAAATGACATATTAAACTCTAAGTGGCCAATGTTTTTAAATGCTCACTCTTCAATAGAAGAATAATAATCATGAATTTAAACAAGAAGTAATAATGGATAGAAAAGCAAAAGGTACAATCTAGTCAACTAATAAATCATCCATATGGTGTTACATTTAATATTTTTTAAATAAACATTGAACAATTAAACAAGAATAAATTTACTTTTAAAGATATAATTCAACTTCATCAAAGTACACGCATAAATCATGTAAGAACTTAAACTCTCATTTGCACTTTGATTTACTGATTTAAGCATGAGCACAAATAAACTCTTCATGAAATGACAGCACATAAGAAATTAATTTCTTTTATATTATTGCTTTTATTTTACAATCACCGTGCTATCAATGTTTATTTAGAAACAGCTGTTTAAGTGCTAGAATACATGTGTCATACAAGACCACAGAATAGTGGCCTGAAATGAACTGCAAGCCATACTAGATCCTGAGGAACTTACTTTAGAAAGGAAAGCAGTAACTTAATTACATGATATCTAAGGTTAATAGTATAACAAGAATTTCTCCACATTAATTCCCTCACATAATATATCTGATAATTAATGTACAAGTGCTAATAATGTCCTTTTTGTACCTTATATATACACATTTAAAACTTATTAGCAGGGCTGGGGTTGTGGCTCAGTGATAGCGCACTCGCCTAGCACGTGAGGCACTAAGTTCAATCCTCCGCACCACATAAAATTCAATAAATAAAATGAAGGCTTTGTGTCCAACTATAACTTAAAAAAAAACTTACTGACTGCAGGCATCTTTTAGAAATTAAAACAATAAAAGATTTTTGAGGGGTGAGAAGAATTTTCTAAGAGGCTAGATGAAAAAAAGTGTATATATTTCATGACTCCATTTTTATAAACCTCTAGAAAATGGAAACTGATAGTGGCCACAAGCAAGACAGTAGTTACCTGGAGATGGGGGTACAGGGAGGGGTAGGAGGGAGATATTGCCAAGAAGCATGCTGTAGTTTGAATATGGTTTGGTCCCCAGTATATTTGGTATTGAAAGGTTGGAAGACAACTTTAAGAGGTGGGGCCTAGTGGGAGATGATCACCCCTTTAATAATCACCCCTCTGAAGATACTAATGCTCATCATGCTGATTGTAGGACTGAATTTGTTTCCATGAGAGAAGAGATGTTATAAAGGAGCAATTTTGACCCTTTCCTACTCTGTTTCTCTCTTTCCATGTGATTTACCTCTCACATACACACACACATACTTCCTTCATCATGTGAAGCCATCAGCCCATGTTATGACATAGCAGGAAGGCCCTCATCAGAGGCCAACTAGGTGAGGCTGCCCAATCTCAGACTTTCAGCTTCCAAAATTGTGAAATCTTTTTTTAAAAAATAATGTACCCATCCTCAGGTATTTTACTATCACAAAAGGGACTAACAGCATTTGGAAATTTTAAGGAATGATGGATATATTCACTCTTATAATTGTGATTAGTATGTGTGTGTGTGATAAAACATACGAACTTTAAAAAAATAGTTGTAGGTGGACCCAATACCTTTATTTTATTTAATTATTATGTGATGCTGAGGATCAAACCCAGTGCCTCACAGATGCCAGACAAGTGCTCTACCACTGAGCCACAACCCCAGCCCACATACAAACTTTTTAATCACGTACAGGTTCTTGTGCTTCAATTATAGTTCCATAAATTAAGCATGAAACTCTTTTCATGGATGAAAACAACTTTGAAAAAGATAAAGCTTAAAGATATTTGTAGGAGGAGCCATGTTGCTTAAAACTTCTCCATGAACAATGAATGCTCCATTTTCTTGCCAGCACATGAGGCAGACCACTCCCAATGGCTTACTCTACCCCAAATTTCTTAAGTGGGCTGATTGGTTCTGGATTTGTTCTTTCAATCACCATTACTTTCCTAGGGATGATAGAGTGAGTTCTTTAGCCCTTCTGAGAGCCATTAGTTGCTTACATAATAGGGTATGGAGTAACAAACACCACTATGAGGTCAGTGTTCCTCAGGTGACTCCTTGTATATTTTTTGAGATACTGCCACTCACATGCCTCACCTTATACAGTTTCTGGAAATCTACATACTAAAGCCATACACAAATAGGGAGAAACATGAAGTCCTTTTCGCCTTGCCTGTGGGATCAAGTATAAAGAGGAAGTTTGTCTTCAGTCCTCAGTCCTCACTTTGTCTTTATCCTTCAATGTGTGGATAACAATTTATCTTTTGAACTCCAACTCCACAGATCCCACATCTCTCCCTTCTCAAACACCTACTTCTACCTTTTATTTGTTCCCACTCCAGCATCAGAGGCTCACAGAGATACACATCTTTTCACATCAGATTGATTTTATTTTCACCACCATTAATGTTAGTAACCTGTGGTAAAATTGAGCCATTTCTTAGCTGCCAGACCTCTGGACACTCTGCAGATTATTCTGAGGTCTCTGGCCCCACTCAATTACTTGCTGTCCAGATCATCACTTGAAATGCTGGAGGTTTCTGGGGTATTTTCCATTTCTGGCTCTCTATTCAGTTTTTCATTTAGCCGATGATAATGACCAAAGAGTATTGTTCCTTTAGTTTTCTTAGATTTTTTCAGAGATGTGGAAGGCTTTTCTGAGTCTCTTTTGCTTGAATTATTTTGAAGTGTTTTTTTACCCTTATTGGTGGACTTTAGTATCTGTAAGGACAACAGAGAGGCCATAAGGGCATTGGTTTGGGAAAAGAAGATAGGATATACATGTGAAGTAGGGGTTTGTGCCAGATGAAAAATAAATAGGAGTCTTAGGTCGTGGGGAATGAATGCAGAAAGGAGAAGCTTGGGTTGGGTTATCTTACCTTGCTGCCTCTTCCGCATCTGGAGTGATGATAGGAAGTCTTCATATTCTTTCTTTCTTTCATCGATGATGTTGACTGGGCCATATCTGCATTAGGCTTCTGTGATTTCTTGGTTGCCTTAGCCATACTGAAGCCTCCCAGTGGTCTTCTGAAGAGCTGTAAGGATCCTAGGCATATATGTCCTCCCAAGACAATGAAGGGCCACACCCTTCAGCCTTCATTGGCCAGCAAGTTACTCCCCAGCCAATGAGGACTAAGGAGGAGGTTAGACCTCACAAAGCACTCTCTCTGACACTTCTGTACATGATGAGGCTAGGGAGGTTGCTAGGGAAACCAGGCTATAGCTTAGATATTGCAAATCAACACTCTTGGCACTTCTGGGATGTGGGGGAGAGGAGATGCTAGGAAGGCAAAAATGATCTGGTTGGGCAAAGGAGACTTTTCTTTAATATACCTGAAAGAGCCACCCCACCCTAATTCTTATATAGTGTTCAATAGTGGTAGTACAGGTGGTAGAGATCTTCCTCTACCAAAGTATTCCCCAAAGCTACTCCTACAAACTCATTCTGCTATCTTTCCCTTAGCCATTAGTTAGTATTTTGGATAATGTACCTAAAATCCATCCAAAAGTAATATGGTTATATTTTTCTTTAATTATCAGAAGATATGTGAATAATGCTACAAACAAGACATATTCCCATTAATGGATATCAATATACTTACTGCATTTGGCATTAAAGGCTGCCAATTTTTAAAATTGTTTTCTTCCAGGCCTTCAACTTATAGGAAAGGAATAAAATTAACTACCCACTGATGAAAATTGCATTTTATCCTTATTTTTATTCTATTTTTGGAGCCTGGTCACATTATCATCATTGAGTTTTGCAAGATTCCTTCTCTTTTATTCAAATTTTTCTTTCTTCTTAGAATCTAGCACTAGTTCCCTTCTCAACAATAGAATTATTATTTTATATTTGAATTCTGTCCTTGTATATGGCCTTGTTAAATGTATGTTTGAATGTACCATAACTGGTTTCTGTGTTTTGTAGCAGCATAGTCAGGTTCTAATGAAGGTTGGTTTCCGGGTTACGTCTTCATATGCTTTCTTTGGTGGATGCATACAGAAGGAGAGATTTAGGGGTCTTCCTCTTTTAATAAGGGCATTAATCTGAGACACAGCCCTCATGACCAAATTTAATTATCTCCTATCTCCAATTACCATCACATTAATGATAAGGGTATTAACATGTGAATTTTGGGAGGCACATTCAGTCCAAAGCAATAATTTTACTAAATATTGCCACATTGTTTTCTAGAATATATCAGTCCACCTTCCCAACAGATTTGTACTTTATGTTTCCCTACACAATCATCAATTTTTTATTTAGAATGCAGCTTCTCATAGGATCTCAGTGATCTTAACCAATTGATGTTTATACCCTTGTGTAATCCAGTTCAGTTGAATGGCATGAGTATGGGCTGTATCTAGAGATTTGCTTCTAATAGCTAAAATCCTACAAAAGTAATGGAATGCCATTAACATCATCAATTTTATCTTTGCTAGAACACTTTCTTGGTAGCAATCTCTCTTGCACATGTGCTTTCTCATTTTTATTAAAACATATTATGAAATGCTCAATAAAGAGGCCCACATTTTAAGGAATACCTTAGGAGGAACTGAGTCCTCAGCAAAATAAACTGCAGAGCACTGAATCCAAATAACAGCTACTTGATTTAATTAGGAAGAGGATCCTTCCCAGTTGAGCCTTGGGATAATTCACCCTTATAAAACAGACCCAGAGCTAGAGGACAACCAATCTGAACCCAGATTCTTGACTCATAGAAACTATGAGATAATTTCTTATTAATAATATTTCTCAGTTCTACAAATATCTCAGGGGTTCCCTCACATGTGAAATCTAGAAAAGAAAAGCCTAAAGGTAGCTGTCGGTTGTGATTTTCGATATGTACCCAAGTGGACCTGCTAATAGTTTATTCCTGAAATGTCCTTAACATATGAAAGAGCTGAATTCACCTTTCATCTGTGAAAGGAGAATGAATCAGAAGGGACTGAATGAATTTAACAAATTCCTGTCACATGCTGGGGAGAAGTGACTGAGGAACCAAAAGGGGGCTATATATGTTCAAAATTAAGCTAGAATGAAGAAGAGTCTTCATTCTGACTGGAGTGAAATGATATCTTAGAGTAGTTTTGATTGCATTTTCTGATTGCTAGAGATGATGAGCATTTTTTCATATATTTGTTGATTGTTTATCCTCTTCTTAAAAGCAGCATACTACAGGGTCATAGCCACATCAATGTTTATAGCAGCACAATTCTCAATAGCTAAACAGTGGACCCAGCGTAGATGCCCTTCAGTGGATGAATGGATAAAAAAAAAATGTGTCATATATACACAATGGGATATTACTCAGCACTAAAAGAGAATAAAATCATGGCAGAGTTGAGGTCTTGTTTTTGTGGCACAACAAACATGAAGATATTTGATTGCTTCCTTTGGAAAGGCAAATTGCACATAGTTGCCCCTCTGGAATCTGCATAGAGGTACAAAGCAAAGCAGTTGCCAGCGGTACTGTTCTTTTCCTGTACACTGAAACAGTCCTGGTATATTAAAGAAAATGAATTTTCATCATTAACTTGGTAGAACTTAATGAGTATCATATAATTATCTGAGTGCTTACAAAATGAGTACTTTGTCAGCTAAGCTGAGATCGGTGTCCATTATGCAGTTTTATACAGTAACATTGAGACAGCATTACTGTGCTATGTGCAGAAGATCTCAGATATATGCATAGAACTTACCTACATATATGTTTTTTTGAGGGATGGAGGGAGGAAAGTGGGAAGAGAGGGGGAGGGGCAGGGGCTGTGAGGGAGGGGAAGGGAGAGGGAGAGAGAGAGAGAGAGAGAGAGAGAGAGCGAGAGAGAGAGAGAGAGAGAGAGAGAGAGAGAGAGAGAATCCAAGAAAAACCTGGAAAAATAAACTTCATAAGAGAGAATGGCTAAACCAAACAAACAAAAATCAAAGGAAAACAACCCACAGAATGTCGGTAGTTATATAAGTTAGCTAGGTTGCAGAATGTTCCTTTATTGGGCTGCAGCTCATATTTTTACATCATTAGATTCTTGTTATCCATTCTGACCAGAATGTCATTGAAGTACTGTTCTTCAATGCTCAGTACATTATATTGGTATATTTGACATCTCATTATTGGTGATTTTAACTTTTATCACCTGAGTAAGATGGAGTTTATTGAAGTTTTCCATTATAAAGATACTGTTTTGATTTTTTTCACCAATAAAGGTCCAAAGGAAGTAATATCAGACTATGTTAATACTTCAATTTTAGTTGCATTTTTGACAGAGCATCCATTGACGATTTCTGACAGCATAGATTTTAACTTGTATTGATATTTTGTTTTACAAAATATTTTTCCTATTTTTCTCACTGCTTCTTCATTTTTAGGTTATAAGTATAATATAATAAGCAGCTTTCCCATCAATGACATTTATTTATTTGCTTACTTATTCAATATGAATATTGATATTAATAAATAAGCAAATGGACTCATAGATTCTTATATATTGGTTATATCTCGTTATTGTTACTATTTGCTTGATGTTCATATAGTACCACCAGCTTGGCTGTAGGGAGTACTTTAGTTATCAGTACTTTTTTCATCTCACATAACTTACCCTTCTTTGATCATTTCCATATTGGCAAGAACTTTTAGAAAATATCAAGAACATGGATAAAATGAATGTATGAAGGGCCTTTCCAACTTAAATTAAGAACAAAGAAAAATTGAATGTAATATACATACATAGGTTGAATCTTAATCAAGATTTGTTTTTTTTTTTTTTTTTTTTTTTTTTTTTTTTTTGCTAAGGGATGAATTTTAAATATTTAACAAAATGTTAATAATTGTAGAATTTTATTAATATTAATGTACTTGTGTTTTCAATCATACTGTACTTATATAAGGACATGTCCTGGTTCACAACATACAGATACTAGTATACTAATTGTAATGAGACAGCCTACCTGTGACTCAACATTTAGTGACCATAAAGAAGATATGGACATACTATGTACTATTTTTTAAGCTTTTATATAAATGTGAATTTATATAACAACAGCAACAACAATAATTACAACAACAATAATTATAACAAAACATAAGTTCTGAGGTACCGGGTCTGGTTGAAAGCCAGAGATACACATGGATATGTACCTCCATAGGCAAATATGGTCCCTCAGAACAGGAACATGCACAACTTTCAAAGTGATTGGTTCTGGGCTAGATTATAACTGTAGAGCACAACCACCTTGATACACAAGAAATTTTGTTTTAGTGTTTATTTATTTACTGACTTGGCTTATTATTTACTTACTAGTTTTGTTATATACAAGGTTTTGAGAAATAAAAATAAGATAAAATATAAACTCTATTTCTGCTTAGGAAAAACCAAAACTGAATAGTAAAAATTGTTTTGTTTTGTTTTTGATACTGAGGATTGAACTCGGGGATACTCAACCACTGAACCACATCCCCAGCCCTATTTTGTATTTTAGTTAGAGATAGGCTCTTACTGGGTTGCTCAATGCCTCACCATTGCTGAGGCTGGCTTTGAACTCACCATCCGCATGCTTCAGCATCTCAAGCCATTGGGCTTACAGGGGTGTGCAACCTAACAAAATTTTAATGCTTATCTTAGAGCTACCATAGATAAATTTCTTAATAGTTCTTAATTTCAAATTCTGCATAATGTGTTAAGAGGTAATATTTTTTCTTCTTCATGAGAAATATAAATTTAAGACAGAATGGTCTAGGTTCTGTTATAATAATGAGACAAATAACACTTCGTAAATGAAAGTCATATATGATCAAATATTAAGCAAATAAAATAAAAGATTGAAATAAAATTTAATAAATTTATTTTACTTTTAATTTAAAAATCTTGAGCATAATTGTATTCCTGAATATCTTTGTTTCCCCAAACTTGTATATTTCTTAGAATAGTTACTTTTGCTAGACAATATTTGATGTATGATATTATAAATGTCTTTAACACAGACAGTTTGCCAAAAATATAGATCACTTGGCAACTGTTCCATTTGTTGTAACTATCAAAAATGACATTTTTTGACACTTAAAAATTATTCTACCTCATTTAGAATGATGCAAAGGCATTCAATCTTGAAGTTGAAAGCCATACATGTAATTAGTATACAAAGTGGATCCCACTTATCCTCAGCTTTAGAACCAGAGTTAAATTATGTCAATTGTTAAGAGTCTAGGTCATTAAGAAGGATGTTTTTTCCTCTAACACACAATCTGAGATATAAAAGTTCCCATGGTTAGTATATAAGACATTTGCAAATCCTATAAATTCAGACTTAAAATATTTTTCTGCAGATGTGATTTATATATTTAATCAAGCCTGGGGGTAGAATATCTATATCTTAGATTATATTTCAAATGGGATGTGATGAAGATATGTATTATATGGTCAATTCGTATTGTTAGCATAATGAATTCCTCAGAGTACTTCTCAAAAGAGTATAATTTTAAAATAGATTGTATCACCTGTTAAGAATAAAGCAATTAGGGTTGCTTTTCTTACCAAGAATTTAATAGTTAGCCAAGTATATATATAGGACAACCATCAGACTGGAATAAAATTTAAGATAGAACACACATAGTAGCCTCTAAATTTGACATTTATGAATGATTCATCAGGGTAAATAAAATTAAAATAATATGACCTTCCATTAACTGCTATAAGATCATACAAGAGTAAATAGTGTTCTATAGCAATACAAAATTGACTTGAATGCAATATAAAACTTGAATGAAGGGGCTTGTGGCTCAGTGGTAGAGTGCTTGTCTAGCAAGTGTAAGGCTCTGGGTTTAATTCTCAGCACCACATATAAATAAATGAATAAAATAGAGGTACATCAACAACTAAAATATAAACCGAAAAAATCATTGCAATATATAAAATTATTTTGAAACCTATGGTACTGCTGATAACACACTGTAGGCCACACACTGCATTGGGTTGAGCTCTAAGTTGTAGGCATGAACCCTGTGATAAATACTAAAACATATTTTATGTTATGAATGGTACAAAAAAGATGACTCTTTGTGTCCTATAAATTAAGAAAATAAGGCAATGGTCATGAGTAAAAGGAAATGAATACTTGGACTTCAACATAAGCACAGGGTTCTGTATCACTGACAGTCTACCTAAAAGAAAGAATTACAGAATGTTACTGGTGTTCAATGAGGTTTCCATAAGATACTTAAAGAAGGATTTGGAAGGCTTTGTGAGGGCTATTAGAGACATGGATCACTTCTGTTGCCTCAAAAGGAAAGTCGGGGTCATTTGGCCAAATAAAGAAATCCTTCCAAATCTTTTTTTTTTTTTCCAGTTGTAAAGGGACACAATACCATTATTTTTAATTAATTATTTACTTTATGTGGTACTGAGGATCAAACCCAGTGCCCCACAGGAGGTGCATGCAAGTGCTCCAACACAGAGCCACAATCCCAGCCCCTCCAAACATATTTTTACCCTGTGGAACACTATTAATTGGGAATATCTCTACAAATGGAAAAAATAAAGTGTAAAAATAAATCACTCTGCACATAGACTTTTCTGACCATGAATACTGCCTTTTCCACACATCAAAATATATTTTATGCAAAACACCAGCCAAAAAAAGAATTCATGTCATTAAATGAGATTAAATGAGATTTGATAGTTAAACATAATATGCAAAATACATTAAAATTATAAAAATATAAGAGTAAAAACTGAAGTGAAAAACAGTGGATAAAGAAATTTGCCAAAAAAAAAAAAAAAAAAAAAGATTGCTGAGAGCTTGATGATATATGCAAACCTCAAGGTAGAGCTGTTAAGCATCAGAAAGAGAGGGGTGTGGGTTGGCAGATATCGAGAAGAAACCGCAAGAGAAAATTAAGTTATCACATTGTAAACAATGAAAACAGAAGTACTGAAAACGGTAAAAGCATAGAGTACCTGCTACAGAGTGCTATGAAAACAAACACAAAGTAAAATGAGTTTTAAGAAATTATTAAATATATATATATATATATATATATATATATATATATATATATATATACAGAGAGAGAGAGAGAGAGAGAGAGACAGACATCTGCACAAAGCTTGATAGTTCTTTGAATACATACATACATATATATATATATATATGTGTATATATATATATATATATATATATATATATATATATATATATATATATATATATATATATAAATGTAGTTACTGGAAAGGACAAAATAGCAAATTGAACAGAGGAAAAACAACAACAACAAATCAAAACTAAAGGAAATCTGAAACTACAGGGAAAAAGGGATACTGTTTTCAGGATATATTGCCAAAAAAGTGAAGAAGGTTTGGGTCACTCTGAATTATTTCATAATAAAAAATGAACTTCCAAGATACACAAACTTTAAAGTTTAGTCATAAACATGTAGCAATCAACAAGAAAAAATGAAGATTAGTTCAAAATTCCCCATAAGTATACAAAACTAAAAAAAAAAACAAAAAACACTCACTTCCTGTGAGGAAACTAACTTTTTTTTTTTACTCCGACTGTCATTTACTTATGAATAAACCTTTATATATTTTTCATTGATAAACACAAAGAGAACTTATTCTTGGATGTCCTTAAAGACACTACTGGATGACAGGCTATCATGAGTTGCTGTACTTCAGTCACATTCTCAGGGTCCATTTCTAATTCTTTTTCTCTTTCTACTTATACCACATTCCTTACTTCAGTGAAGTCCATAAGGGTTATGATTATCTTCTTCCAAAGTCCTGTTAATGTTGATATTTTTACCTCATCCTATGAGTCACTAATAATAAGATCTAGAATGTGAATTGTTTCTAGAATCTTTTCAATTTACTTGGCCCAGATCCATCAGAAAAATCACTATGGCTGCTACAGCATTACAAAATGTATTTCTTAAACATCAGTTCCTGGCGATTGAAATTGCTGCTTGATCCATGCATTGCAGAATGGATATCTTGATAGCAGATATGCAAAGAAATACTCTCATTGTGCAACTTTATCATAGCTCCTGGGAATTTTCCTTTTTGAACAGTAAGTACCAACAGTGAACTTAGCATCTTTTTTTTTTTTTTTAATTTTTTATTGTTGGTTTTTCAAAACATTACATAGTTCTTGATATATAATATTTCACACTTTGATTCAAGTGGGTTATGCACTCCCATTTTTACCCCATATACATATTGCAGAATCACATCAGTTACACATCCATTGATTTACATATTGCCATACTTGTGTCTGTTGTATTCTGCTGCCTTTCCTATCCTCTACTATCCACCCTCCCCTCCCCTCCCCTCTTCTCTCTCAACCCCCTCTACTGTCATTCATTTCTCCCCCTTGTATTATTTTTCCCTTTCCCCTCACTTCCTCTTGTATGTACTTTTGTATAACCCTGAGGGTCTCCTTCCATTTCCATGCAATTTCCCTTCTCTCTCCCTTTCCCTCCCACCTCTCATCCCTGTTTAATGTTAATCTTCTTCTCATGCTCTTCGTCCCTACTCTGTTCTTGGTTACTCTTCTTATATCAAAGAAGACATTAGGCATTTGTTTTTTAGGGATTGGCTAGCTTCACTTAGCATAATCTGCTCTAATGCCATATTTCACTTATTTAGTAGTTCACTATTAATTTCTCTGGGGCTTTGAAAACTTAGTTCAGATATGAAAATCACCTAATTGTAAATATGGGGTGGATAAAGTTCAGCAACTCTAAATATTCTTTCTTTATAGCCATATATGTGGTGCTGAGAATTAAACCCAGAGCCTTACACTTGCTAGGCAAGCACTCTACCACTGAGCCACAAGCCCCTTCATTCAAGTTTTATATTGCATTCAAGTCAATTTTGTATTGCTATAGAACACCATTTACTATTGTATGATCTTATAGCAGTTAATGGAAGGTCATATTATTTTAATTTTATTTACCCTGATGCATCATTCATAAATGTCAAATTTAGAGGCTACTATGTGTGTTCCATCTTAAATTTTATTCCAGTCTGATGGTTGTCCTATATACATACTTGGCTAACTATTAAATTCTTGGTAAGAAAAGCAACCCTAATTGCTTTATTCTTAACAGGTGATACAATCTATTTTAAAATTATACTCTTTTGAGAAGTACTCTGAGGAGTTCATTATGCTAACAATACGAATTGACCATATAATACATATCTTCATCACATCCCATTTGAAACTATAATCTAAGATATAGATATTCTACCTACAGGCTTTATTAAATATATAAATCACATCTGCAGAAAAATATTTTAAGTCTGAATTTATAGGATTTGCAAATGTCTTATATACTAACCATGGGAACTTTCATATCTCAGATTGTGTGTTAGAGGAAAATACATCCTTCTTAATGACCTAGACTCTTAACAATTGACATAATTTAACTCTGGTTCTAAAGCTGAGGATAAGTGGGATCCACTTTGTATACTAATTACATGTATGGCTTTCAACTTCAAGATCAAATGCCTTTGCATCATTCTGAAAGAGGTAGAATAATTTTTAAGTGTCAAAAAATTGTCATTTTTGATAGTTACAACAAATGGAACAGTTGCCAAGTGATCTATATTTTTGGCAAACTGTGTTAAAGACATTTATAATATCATACATCAAACATTGTCTAGCAAAAGTAACTATTCTAAGAAATATACAAGTTTGGGGAAACAAAGATGTTCAGGAATACAATTATGCTCAAGATTTTTAAATTAAAAGTAAAATAAATTTATTAAATTTTAATTCAATCTTTTATTTTATTTGCTTAATATTTGATCATATATGACTTTCATTTACAAAGTGTTATTTGTCTCATTATTATAACAGAACCTAGACCATCTGTCTTAAATTTATATGTCTCATGAAGAAGAAAAAATATTACCTCTTAACACATAATACAGAATTTGGAATTAAGAACTATTAAGAAATTTATCTGTGATAGCTCTAAGATAAGCATTAAAATTTTGTTAGGTTGCACACCCCTGTAAGCCCAATGGCTTGAGATGCTGAAGCATGCGGATGGTGAGTTCAAAGCCAGCCTCAGCAATGGTGAGGCATTGAGCAACCCAGTAAGAGCCTATCTCTAACTAAAATACAAAATAGGGCTGGGGATGTGGTTCAATGGTTGAGTATCCCCGAGTTCAATCCTCAGTATCAAAAACAAAACAAAACAATTTTTACTATTCAGTTTTGGTTTTTCCTAAGTAGAAATAGAGTTTACATTTTATCTTATTTTTATTTCTCAAAACCTTGTATATAACAAAACTAGTAAGTAAATAATAAGCCAAGTCAGTAAATAAATAAACACTAAAACAAAATTTCTTGTGTATCAAGGTGGTTGTGCTCTACAGTTATAATCTAGCCCAGAACCAATCACTTTGAAAGTTGTGCATGTTCCTGTTCTGAGGGACCATATTTGCCTATGGAGCTACATATCCATGTGTATCTCTGGCTTTCAACCAGACCCGGTACCTCAGAACTTATGTTTTGTTATAATTATTGTTGTTGTAATTATTGTTGTTGCTGTTGTTATATAAATTCACATTTATATAAAAGCTTAAAAAATAGTACATAGTATGTCCATATCTTCTTTATGGTCACTAAATGTTGAGTCACAGGTAGGCTGTCTCATTACAATTAGTATACTAGTATCTGTATGTTGTGAACCAGGACATGCCCTTATATAAGTACAGTATGATTGAAAACACAAGTACATTAATATTAATAAAATTCTACAATTATTAACATTTTGTTAAATATTTAAAATTCATCCCTTAGCAAAAAAAAAAAAAAAAAAAATCACAAATCTTGATTAAGATTCAACCTATGTATGTATATTACATTCAATTTTTCTTTGTTCTTAATTTAAGTTGGAAAGGCCCTTCATACATTCATTTTATCCATGTTCTTGATATTTTCTAAAAGTTCTTGCCAATATGGAAATGATCAAAGAAGGGTAAGTTATGTGAGATGAAAAAAGTACTGATAACTAAAGTACTCCCTACAGCCAAGCTGGTGGTACTATATGAACATCAAGCAAATAGTAACAATAACGAGATATAACCAATATATAAGAATCTATGAGTCCATTTGCTTATTTATTAATATCAATATTCATATTGAATAAGTAAGCAAATAAATAAATGTCATTGATGGGAAAGCTGCTTATTATATTATACTTATAACCTAAAAATGAAGAAGCAGTGAGAAAAATAGGAAAAATATTTTGTAAAACAAAATATCAATACAAGTTAAAATCTATGCTGTCAGAAATCGTCAATGGATGCTCTGTCAAAAATGCAACTAAAATTGAAGTATTAACATAGTCTGATATTACTTCCTTTGGACCTTTATTGGTGAAAAAAATCAAAACAGTATCTTTATAATGGAAAACTTCAATAAACTCCATCTTACTCAGGTGATAAAAGTTAAAATCACCAATAATGAGATGTCAAATATACCGATATAATGTACTGAGCATTGAAGAACAGTACTTCAATGACATTCTGGTCAGAATGGATAACAAGAATCTAATGATGTAAAAATATGAGCTGCAGCCCAATAAAGGAACATTCTGCAACCTAGCTAACTTATATAACTACCGACATTCTGTGGGTTGTTTTCCTTTGATTTTTGTTTGTTTGGTTTAGCCATTCTCTCTTATGAAGTTTATTTTTCCAGGTTTTTCTTGGATTCTCTCTCTCTCTCTCTCTCTCTCTCTCTCTCTCTCTCTCTCTCTCTCCTCTCCCTTCCCCTCCCTCACAGCCCCTGCCCCTCCCCCTCTCTTCCCACTTTCCTCCCTCCATCCCTCAAAAAAACATATATGTAGGTAAGTTCTATGCATATATCTGAGATCTTCTGCACATAGCACAGTAATGCTGTCTCAATGTTACTGTATAAAACTGCATAATGGACACCGATCTCAGCTTAGCTGACAAAGTACTCATTTTGTAAGCACTCAGATAATTATATGATACTCATTAAGTTCTACCAAGTTAATGATGAAAATTCATTTTCTTTAATATACCAGGACTGTTTCAGTGTACAGGAAAAGAACAGTACCGCTGGCAACTGCTTTGCTTTGTACCTCTATGCAGATTCCAGAGGGGCAACTATGTGCAATTTGCCTTTCCAAAGGAAGCAATCAAATATCTTCATGTTTGTTGTGCCACAAAAACAAGACCTCAACTCTGCCATGATTTTATTCTCTTTTAGTGCTGAGTAATATCCCATTGTGTATATATGACACATTTTTTTTTATCCATTCATCCACTGAAGGGCATCTACGCTGGGTCCACTGTTTAGCTATTGAGAATTGTGCTGCTATAAACATTGATGTGGCTATGACCCTGTAGTATGCTGCTTTTAAGAAGAGGATAAACAATCAACAAATATATGAAAAAATGCTCATCATCTCTAGCAATCAGAAAATGCAATCAAAACTACTCTAAGATATCATTTCACTCCAGTCAGAATGAAGACTCTTCTTCATTCTAGCTTAATTTTGAACATATATAGCCCCCTTTTGGTTCCTCAGTCACTTCTCCCCAGCATGTGACAGGAATTTGTTAAATTCATTCAGTCCCTTCTGATTCATTCTCCTTTCACAGATGAAAGGTGAATTCAGCTCTTTCATATGTTAAGGACATTTCAGGAATAAACTATTAGCAGGTCCACTTGGGTACATATCGAAAATCACAACCGACAGCTACCTTTAGGCTTTTCTTTTCTAGATTTCACATGTGAGGGAACCCCTGAGATATTTGTAGAACTGAGAAATATTATTAATAAGAAATTATCTCATAGTTTCTATGAGTCAAGAATCTGGGTTCAGATTGGTTGTCCTCTAGCTCTGGGTCTGTTTTATAAGGGTGAATTATCCCAAGGCTCAACTGGGAAGGATCCTCTTCCTAATTAAATCAAGTAGCTGTTATTTGGATTCAGTGCTCTGCAGTTTATTTTGCTGAGGACTCAGTTCCTCCTAAGGTATTCCTTAAAATGTGGGCCTCTTTATTGAGCATTTCATAATATGTTTTAATAAAAATGAGAAAGCACATGTGCAAGAGAGATTGCTACCAAGAAAGTGTTCTAGCAAAGATAAAATTGATGATGTTAATGGCATTCCATTACTTTTGTAGGATTTTAGCTATTAGAAGCAAATCTCTAGATACAGCCCATACTCATGCCATTCAACTGAACTGGATTACACAAGGGTATAAACATCAATTGGTTAAGATCACTGAGATCCTATGAGAAGCTGCATTCTAAATAAAAAATTGATGATTGTGTAGGGAAACATAAAGTACAAATCTGTTGGGAAGGTGGACTGATATATTCTAGAAAACAATGTGGCAATATTTAGTAAAATTATTGCTTTGGACTGAATGTGCCTCCCAAAATTCACATGTTAATACCCTTATCATTAATGTGATGGTAATTGGAGATAGGAGATAATTAAATTTGGTCATGAGGGCTGTGTCTCAGATTAATGCCCTTATTAAAAGAGGAAGACCCCTAAATCTCTCCTTCTGTATGCATCCACCAAAGAAAGCATATGAAGACGTAACCCGGAAACCAACCTTCATTAGAACCTGACTATACTGCTACAAAACACAGAAACCAGTTATGGTACATTCAAACATACATTTAACAAGGCCATATACAAGGACAGAATTCAAATATAAAATAATAATTCTATTGTTGAGAAGGGAACTAGTGCTAGATTCTAAGAAGAAAGAAAAATTTGAATAAAAGAGAAGGAATCTTGCAAAACTCAATGATGATAATGTGACCAGGCTCCAAAAATAGAATAAAAATAAGGATAAAATGCAATTTTCATCAGTGGGTAGTTAATTTTATTCCTTTCCTATAAGTTGAAGGCCTGGAAGAAAACAATTTTAAAAATTGGCAGCCTTTAATGCCAAATGCAGTAAGTATATTGATATCCATTAATGGGAATATGTCTTGTTTGTAGCATTATTCACATATCTTCTGATAATTAAAGAAAAATATAACCATATTACTTTTGGATGGATTTTAGGTACATTATCCAAAATACTAACTAATGGCTAAGGGAAAGATAGCAGAATGAGTTTGTAGGAGTAGCTTTGGGGAATACTTTGGTAGAGGAAGATCTCTACCACCTGTACTACCACTATTGAACACTATATAAGAATTAGGGTGGGGTGGCTCTTTCAGGTATATTAAAGAAAAGTCTCCTTTGCCCAACCAGATCATTTTTGCCTTCCTAGCATCTCCTCTCCCCCACATCCCAGAAGTGCCAAGAGTGTTGATTTGCAATATCTAAGCTATAGCCTGGTTTCCCTAGCAACCTCCCTAGCCTCATCATGTACAGAAGTGTCAGAGAGAGTGCTTTGTGAGGTCTAACCTCCTCCTTAGTCCTCATTGGCTGGGGAGTAACTTGCTGGCCAATGAAGGCTGAAGGGTGTGGCCCTTCATTGTCTTGGGAGGACATATATGCCTAGGATCCTTACAGCTCTTCAGAAGACCACTGGGAGGCTTCAGTATGGCTAAGGCAACCAAGAAATCACAGAAGCCTAATGCAGATATGGCCCAGTCAACATCATCGATGAAAGAAAGAAAGAATATGAAGACTTCCTATCATCACTCCAGATGCGGAAGAGGCAGCAAGGTAAGATAACCCAACCCAAGCTTCTCCTTTCTGCATTCATTCCCCACGACCTAAGACTCCTATTTATTTTTCATCTGGCACAAACCCCTACTTCACATGTATATCCTATCTTCTTTTCCCAAACCAATGCCCTTATGGCCTCTCTGTTGTCCTTACAGATACTAAAGTCCACCAATAAGGGTAAAAAAACACTTCAAAATAATTCAAGCAAAAGAGACTCAGAAAAGCCTTCCACATCTCTGAAAAAATCTAAGAAAACTAAAGGAACAATACTCTTTGGTCATTATCATCGGCTAAATGAAAAACTGAATAGAGAGCCAGAAATGGAAAATACCCCAGAAACCTCCAGCATTTCAAGTGATGATCTGGACAGCAAGTAATTGAGTGGGGCCAGAGACCTCAGAATAATCTGCAGAGTGTCCAGAGGTCTGGCAGCTAAGAAATGGCTCAATTTTACCACAGGTTACTAACATTAATGGTGGTGAAAATAAAATCAATCTGATGTGAAAAGATGTGTATCTCTGTGAGCCTCTGATGCTGGAGTGGGAACAAATAAAAGGTAGAAGTAGGTGTTTGAGAAGGGAGAGATGTGGGATCTGTGGAGTTGGAGTTCAAAAGATAAATTGTTATCCACACATTGAAGGATAAAGACAAAGTGAGGACTGAGGACTGAAGACAAACTTCCTCTTTATACTTGATCCCACAGGCAAGGCGAAAAGGACTTCATGTTTCTCCCTATTTGTGTATGGCTTTAGTATGTAGATTTCCAGAAACTGTATAAGGTGAGGCATGTGAGTGGCAGTATCTCAAAAAATATACAAGGAGTCACCTGAGGAACACTGACCTCATAGTGGTGTTTGTTACTCCATACCCTATTATGTAAGCAACTAATGGCTCTCAGAAGGGCTAAAGAACTCACTCTATCATCCCTAGGAAAGTAATGGTGATTGAAAGAACAAATCCAGAACCAATCAGCCCACTTAAGAAATTTGGGGTAGAGTAAGCCATTGGGAGTGGTCTGCCTCATGTGCTGGCAAGAAAATGGAGCATTCATTGTTCATGGAGAAGTTTTAAGCAACATGGCTCCTCCTACAAATATCTTTAAGCTTTATCTTTTTCAAAGTTGTTTTCATCCATGAAAAGAGTTTCATGCTTAATTTATGGAACTATAATTGAAGCACAAGAACCTGTACGTGATTAAAAAGTTTGTATGTGGGCTGGGGTTGTGGCTCAGTGGTAGAGCACTTGTCTGGCATCTGTGAGGCACTGGGTTTGATCCTCAGCATCACATAATAATTAAATAAAATAAAGGTATTGGGTCCACCTACAACTATTTTTTTAAAGTTCGTATGTTTTATCACACACACACATACTAATCACAATTATAAGAGTGAATATATCCATCATTCCTTAAAATTTCCAAATGCTGTTAGTCCCTTTTGTGATAGTAAAATACCTGAGGATGGGTACATTATTTTTTAAAAAAAGATTTCACAATTTTGGAAGCTGAAAGTCTGAGATTGGGCAGCCTCACCTAGTTGGCCTCTGATGAGGGCCTTCCTGCTATGTCATAACATGGGCTGATGGCTTCACATGATGAAGGAAGTATGTGTGTGTGTATGTGAGAGGTAAATCACATGGAAAGAGAGAAACAGAGTAGGAAAGGGTCAAAATTGCTCCTTTATAACATCTCTTCTCTCATGGAAACAAATTCAGTCCTACAATCAGCATGATGAGCATTAGTATCTTCAGAGGGGTGATTATTAAAGGGGTGATCATCTCCCACTAGGCCCCACCTCTTAAAGTTGTCTTCCAACCTTTCAATACCAAATATACTGGGGACCAAACCATATTCAAACTACAGCATGCTTCTTGGCAATATCTCCCTCCTACCCCTCCCTGTACCCCCATCTCCAGGTAACTACTGTCTTGCTTGTGGCCACTATCAGTTTCCATTTTCTAGAGGTTTATAAAAATGGAGTCATGAAATATATACTCTTTTTTTCATCTAGCCTCTTAGAAAATTCTTCTCACCCCTCAAAAATCTTTTATTGTTTTAATTTCTAAAAGATGCCTGCAGTCAGTAAGTTTTTTTTTAAGTTATAGTTGGACACAAAGCCTTCATTTTATTTATTGAATTTTATGTGGTGCGGAGGATTGAACTTAGTGCCTCACGTGCTAGGCGAGTGCGCTATCACTGAGCCACAACCCCAGCCCTGCTAATAAGTTTTAAATGTGTATATATAAGGTACAAAAAGGACATTATTAGCACTTGTACATTAATTATCAGATATATTATGTGAGGGAATTAATGTGGAGAAATTCTTGTTATACTATTAACCTTAGATATCATGTAATTAAGTTACTGCTTTCCTTTCTAAAGTAAGTTCCTCAGGATCTAGTATGGCTTGCAGTGCATTTCAGGCCACTATTCTGTGGTCTTGTATGACACATGTATTCTAGCACTTAAACAGCTGTTTCTAAATAAACATTGATAGCACGGTGATTGTAAAATAAAAGCAATAATATAAAAGAAATTAATTTCTTATGTGCTGTCATTTCATGAAGAGTTTATTTGTGCTCATGCTTAAATCAGTAAATCAAAGTGCAAATGAGAGTTTAAGTTCTTACATGATTTATGCGTGTACTTTGATGAAGTTGAATTATATCTTTAAAAGTAAATTTATTCTTGTTTAATTGTTCAATGTTTATTTAAAAAATATTAAATGTAACACCATATGGATGATTTATTAGTTGACTAGATTGTACCTTTTGCTTTTCTATCCATTATTACTTCTTGTTTAAATTCATGATTATTATTCTTCTATTGAAGAGTGAGCATTTAAAAACATTGGCCACTTAGAGTTTAATATGTCATTTATGCAAATGGTTAACAATATTTTTCATCATATTTTGCTCCTAGGATATGACTGTTTTTATTTTGAACATCTTTATTTAGATATAATTGACATGTAATAAATTACATGTAATAAATTACACATAAAATAATAAATTAGATTTAACATTTCACCTGTAAAACCATCACCATTATTAAAAAAAAAAAAAAAAAAAAGAATATTATCATTACCTAAACAGTTTCCTCAAACCACTTCCCCAAGCCCTGTCCATTGCCATACAAGCACTGATCAGCTTTCTGGATCTGTAGATTAGTTTATATTTTCTAGAGTTTTATATAAATGGAATCACAATTTGTACTTTTGTATGGTTCTTTCACTCAGTGAAAATTGAGAGTCATCAATATTATTGAGTACATCTACATTACAAGATTTGCATATATTATGATTTTAAGTAGCATTAAATTGAATCTCCACCAATTAGTTACCTTATTCCTTTCACTCAAGTTGCCCCAATGGTTATGTCTTCCACAAATATATTACTTTTTCATTAGGAAATTGATATTGACACAATTCATTTAACTTACTAATATTTCACCAGGTTTACATTAACAAATTTTTATATGTATTTGTGTTTGGTTCTGTGGAATTTTCTCATGTGTAGCATTTTCTGTAACTATTACTATAGTCAACATGCAGAACAGTTCCATCCAAGGAACACTTTTGCTACATATATATATAACCATAGTCACCTCTAGTCACTTCTCCATCCCTGAAATCAAGTAATTTATTCTTTATGATTTTTATGATTTTTTTTCATTAGAAAAAAATGTTACATAAATGGAATAACTCGGTTTGGAACCATTTTGTATCTTTCTTTTTCACTCAGAATAAATCGCCTGTGATCTAATCAATTTGTGTGTAATAATAGTTTTTTTTTGTTTGCTTCAATCATTCATTGATTAATCCATTTGGTTTGATAAATCATTAATTTATTAAAGAACACTATGTAGCCACAATTCTCTAGAAAAACAAAACAAAAGTATAAAGTCAGGTTGATAGATAGAAGATAGATAGATAATCAGTCAGGCAAGAAGGGAGGCAGAAATAATAAGAGATCTATTAAAGGAATTGACTTAGGCAGCTATAAGCACTAAGATGTCCTAAAATAGGCTATTTGAAAGCTGTAGACCCTGGGATGCAATTATCATTGCTCAGTCTAAGTTTGAAAATTTCAGAACCAGAGAAGTCAAAGGTATCATTAATTCTCAGTCTGAAACTTAAGGCCTATCAACCCTGAGGGTGCTAGTATGAGTCCTAGAGTCCCAAAGCCAGAAAGTCTGGAGTACTGATGTTGAAGGTCAGGAGAAGAAGTGTTGCTATTCCTGAAAAGATATGGGAATCCTTTTCTCTCCATTTTTAAAAATTTATTTTATTTTTTACACAAATGGAGCACAACTTTTCATTTCTCTGGTTTTTACGTGATGGAGATTAATTGCACAAACATAACCACACATAGGAATAATAACGTCCCTCTCATTCTATTCAAGGACCTAGCCAGTAGAATGGTGCCCACCTACATTAATGGCTGATTTTCTTCACTCAGTTAACTAACATGTCAGTCTCCTCTAGAAACGTGTTCATAGACACACACAGAAGTATTCCCAGGTTTCTAAGTATTCATTAACCCAAACAAGTTGACACATAAATTAATTATCATAGATATCTTTGTTGTTTCTAATTTTAGAAGATTAAAATAAAGATGATATGGCATTCCTGTATAAATTTTGAGTGTGAATGTGATCTTCCAACTTTCTGGAATAATACCCAAGAATACAATTTTTAGGTCATCTGATAAATGTATTGTTTAGTTGTGTGAGAAATTTTCATATGACTTTCCAGTTGGTTGTACCATTTTAAATTCCCACCAGCAATCTACAAGGGATATAATTTCTCTGCATTCTCACTAGAATTTAGTGCTATCACTTTATATTTAAGTTATTCTGGTGCATGTATAATGATATACAATTAGCATTTTGATTTGAATTTCTCCTATGGTTGATATAGTTGAACATGTTTTTATATGCTTGTTTTCCATCTACAAATCCCCTTTGTAAAAATTTCCACTCATATTTCTAGCCCATTTCTCTTTCTTTCTCATTGGAGACACTTGCACAGTAAGACTTGGATAAATTTGAAGACAGGTGTACATAAATACAGAACCATTTTATAATTGCTTTTTCTTTCTTCCATCCCTTAATCTTATTGGAAAGGCATAAGAAAATGAATCATTTCTTATTTAATCCAGAATTTCCTTAATTGGATTTTAGGATCTCTGTTTTAAAGAGCAGATTATCTGAATTTTTAAGACCTCTTACAATATTTTTTTGTATTTTCTTTCTACCCACATACCATTAACTGGTATTTTCTCCTAGATCCCGATGAATTTTCTGTTGTTAAATAATACTTTAAATATTGGTATTAAACAAAGGATTGCTATATGTTTCTTCATATAACATTTTCTTCCTCTAGTATGTTGTTATAATCCCTTTTGGCTTTTGGGTGCTCAATGTCGCTCCTATGTAAAAAATGCTGGATTTGGGATTCTAATATTTGGCTTTTGGGATGTACCATTAAGGGATTACATGTAGATTTTGTGGCTGTGGTCTGCTTTTACTTAACAATTCTCCATTCTATTACTGCATCCATCTTTGCCCCTATAATATATGCATTCAGTCATTTCAATGATACTCAACCACATGAGAACCACCTCCAAACTATGTAAAATCATCTCCTCCATAACCTTGTATAACACTGGTTCTGGTAAATAATTTATCCTTAAAGTTTTCTTCCATACCTATTCCAAAGGGTTCTGCAACACACATCAGTCTTGGTACCATACTAAACAATTTATGAATATTAACAATATGATTAGCCTGTATTGGTGTATGTGGGTAATTTAAACCTTTGAATTCCTTTGTCAGATTTACTTGATATTTTCAAAAATCAAAACTAGAGGAAATTCTACAGACATTATATACTGAACAGCTTAGGGATTTTTTCTCTGGTTTCAACATTCCTTGGAAAAATCAGTCAGAGGATAGCTATCATACTTGATGATTAAGGAATTCCTAGCCAATCACTTCAAACTGAAATAACCACAAACAGTCCTGCCATCTCTTGCCACTCAGGCTCTTTACGTAAGCAGAGAATCATCCTCTGAAATCTAATCCCTCTCTTGATTATTATATCTTTATTACACAAGGTTCCTAGAATCATATGCCAACATACTTCAGGAATTTTTGTCTATACATTTGCAAAGATAAATTATGATCTGTGTTAGATGTAATTTTGCTTTTTAATTTAGACTTCTCTCTAGATCCTGAATCTACAGGTTTGGGTCTTTCTGTATATGTAATTAGACTTATGTTATTATTTCCTAAAATACTTTTTCAGTCTGACTTTTTCTTTAATTTTCTTCTGAGCAAGTGAGGATATGGAAGTTAACTTGTTATTATTACATAGGTTGCTAATTTATTTATTTTTCTGTTCAGATTGGGGAAACCCTATTGATCTTTCCTCAAGTTGATTGGTTCTTTTCTTGTCTTCTTCACTATGTATAAGCTCATTAATCCAGTTTTCTTTTATTCTACAGTCTTCTAGTTCTATAATTTACATTTTAGTCATCTATTTGTTGTTGATTTTTTAAAAAGAAAATTAACAATTGCTGTTTATTGTATTTTTGTGATTCGTGATTTAAAATTTGTATCAGTTTTCTTATGATTCATCTTATTATTCCAGGGGCCCTACCCATACCACCCTGATCAAATTAGTGTCTGACTTATTGCACACAGGTGGGGTGGAGGCTCAGCTCTCTACTCAGCTCTGCTGATACTTATCTTCTCAGCAAAAATAAAAATGAAGCACCAATTAACACCATCACCTTGACTCCAAGTAAGAGTATAGATCCCCACTACATCTTATTCTTCTCAGGGAGAAGTAAGGGGAGAGAGTTTACTCATACTGTTTTGTGGCTACTCAGTAAGAGTGTAAACTCAGATCCTGTTTGGGATCAGCTGATACCAGGGGAAGGGATACTTGTAGAACAAACCAACCCTATCTCTTAACACCTCGTTCTGCTTGGTTAATCTGGACAGGTGTAGCAGTTTGCCTGTCTAATGGATCATACTCATTTCAGGGGTACTTAGAAAGTGAAACACTAACAAGTCCTGATTTGAACTTCTTCATAAATCTCATAGATATCCAATGGTAGTAGAAGCTCAGCTATCTGTTAAGACTCACTGACACCAAATAGTGTGGGTGAGGTACAGTGGTGAATAATTCTACTCTCATTACATTTCCTTGCTGCCATATGGGTTTAAAAGAACAGGGTGCCTTTAAATGCTATTGATGATGCTGGTATTTCCCCTTGGCAAGTCAAGATCAGCATTCCACTCACTGGGGGAAGTGTAGCATCACCTACCTCCATCAACTACTTTTGCCAACCAGGAGACCAAAGATCATCTCATCAAGAATTTTGGTGATGCCTAAAGCAAGACAAAAAACTACTGTTTCCGATAGATCCAAGGGTAAGTGCAGGATGGGTTTTATTTTTGGTCCTACAAACTATGCATATTTGTGGATATTTTGGAGGAAACTATTCCATTGATGTTTGTTGGGAATAGGATGGATGTATCCAAAGTATTTCTGCTGTCTTGGGTCCTTCTTTCTCTGGTATTTTGGTTAAGACAAACAGGCTTTACTTGGAGATATTTTTGTCTGTGCCTATTGGTGGTTCTACATTGAAAACTTCTGCAGCATCCTTTCTAACATATTTAAACGCCAACAAGAAAACCCAGGGAACTAACTTCCACTAGTTACCTAATTCCTGTGTCCCTATGTGTTCTGCCTTCTTTCTACAGTTAAAAATCCTCTTATGTTTGTTGAATTATGCCCAAGGTTTCTTAATTTTAAGATGGAAACAGTTCTGTTGCTGCCAGCAGTGTGAAGAGAACAGTAGGTAGGGTGCCCAGAATTGGTTTAGCCATGGGTCAGAGATGCCCCAGAACCTTTCCCCTCAGCCACAAGAGGGCACATTGCAACCCAGGGTACCAGGGAACTATTAGAGCAGCCCATGATCATGCCAGAGGTGGATGGAGCAAAGCCTTTCTGGAGGCACTAGAGCCAAAAATATTGTAATCTTTTTAATATTAGGTTTTAATTTCACTTGTATTTTATTATCTTCTGTATTGATTGTCCCATTATTTGTTATCACAAACTTTAATCCAATCTTATATCCAATCTTATATTGTTTTTAAAATGGGACATATACTATTTTTTTTCTTTTCTCACTATTCCTTCTTCTGCACCCTCCCTTACTTTGCTTCTTTTCCTATTTTAATTTTTAACATGGACTCTTTCTATTTATTCTGAACTATTGCTCCCCTTTGCCATTTTTGGATTAGTGGCATAGTAGAGAATATTTTCAATAAGGTGTTACATCTTACTGGTACACAGTCTGCTCTCAGGTAGTCACAGTTACTGGTGATAATTATCTCTTCAAAACAGAGCTGGTAGCACTTTAAACATATCATGTACTCTGACACTGAGTCAAATTTTATTATATATTTATTATGAACTTTTGGTAGGAAATAGATTCCACATCATTTGGAGGAGAATTCTAAAGGATTGTTATATAATTCTGCAGCCTTTATTGGCCTTGCCTTCCTTCTAGAAATAAAGGGATTTTCCTCATCTATCCTTTTTCTAGTAACAGTTGGCCTTTACCTGTGCCATAGGAGTGACAACATATGCTGCCCTTTGGGGAATTGAAGACTTTTGACAGAGTGTCCAAACAGTAATGATAATTTTCAAATCTTTTATGCACCAGCAAGGGAAGCTATCTCTGGGTTCCTGACCTGCTTCTAGTCTTTTTCTTGAGCAAATCTGGAGGACCATAGAAAGGAACCTGTAAGCTGATGTTAATTCATCTTGTGTCTGTTTCTCCAGCGGCTTTGTTACTGTCACAACAACATACACTTGGACATTAACAATTGGTTCAAAGTGTTACTGATTCCTTATTGCCCACTCATGTGAAAGTTTTATACTTCTCTGGTGCTCTGTCTTAGGTGAAAGAGTTTGTGTATTCCATCTCTCCTTGGAGAAGAATAGGTACCCTGATGGCCCTGCAACCTCAGGTCTCGAATGGGCTACAAGAAAAATTATAATTTTGTACTTTATTTGGATTTTTCTCTTCATTATGGAGTAAATGTGCTTATTCAATTTCCCACATCTTGAACAGAAGCAGAACATAGAGCAATGCTTTTAACCACTATGTCCTACTGCATCCCAAGATACTATTTTTATTTTTTCAGGAATGTGTTTAGGTGAGGAGTTCCGACAGAAAAAAATAAGTTCACTAAGGCCAAATATCTAGAAGTAACACAGAGGACTTGAAAAAACTTTTTTCTACAAAGTAACACAGAGGACTTGAAAAAACTTTTTTTCTACAAATCTCCAACCAGATCTACCTGGTTGTTAAGTTCCTGGCATTTAAAATACACCAAGATCTTCTTCACTTACTTTCTTTATTGTTCTGTAATTTTCATTGTAGAAATTAAATTTCAATGTAGAAATTAAAGAAGACCTTAGAATATGGAAATATGTCCCATGTTCTTGGATAGTCAGAATTAATATTGACAAAATGGCCACACTATCAAAAGTGCTATACAGATTTATTATAATTTCTATTAATTCGAATGGCATTTCTCATAGAAATAGAAAGATCAGTCATGAAATTCATTTGGAAAAATAAAAGGCCCAGAATAGACAAAGCAATCCTCAGGAGAAAAGTGATATGGAGGCATCACAATACCAGACCTTAAATTATAATATAGAATTATAGTAATAAAATGACATGGTATTGGCACCAAAATAGACATGTAGACCAATGGTACAGAATAGAGTACACAAAGACAAACCCACATAAATACAGTTATCTCATATTAGACAAAAGTGCCAAAAGCATACATTGGAGAAAAGATAGCCTCTTCAACAAATGGTGCTTGGAGAACTGGAAACCATATGGAACAACATGAAACTAAACCCTTATCTCTTACCATGTACAAAACTCAACTCAAAGTGGATCAAGGACCTAGGAATTAGACCAGAGACCTGAAGCCTACTACAGGTAAATGTAAACTCAGCTCTTCATCATGTCAGCTAAGGATCAACTTCCTCAAAAATCTCCTAAAGTACAAGAAATAACATCAAGAATCAATAAATGGGATAGTATCAAACTAAAAAGCATCTTCGTGGCAAAGGAAATAGTCAATAACATAAGGAGAGAACCTACAGAGTGGGAAAAGTCTTTACCACATGCACCTCAGAGAGAGCATTAATCTTCTCCAGGATAGATAGACATCTGTATATCCATCTATCTATCTACACACACACACACACACACACACACACACACACACACACACACTCAAAAAACTTAATGCCAAACAAACCAGATAACCCAATCAATAAATGGGCAAAGGAACTGAACAGGCATTTCACAGAGCAAAAAATAGAATGCTGAAAAAATATATAAAAAGATGTTCAACATCTTTAGCAATTAGAGAAATGCAAATTAAAAAGTACACTGAAATTCCATCTCACTCCATTCAGAATGGCAACTATCAAGAATACAAGTAACACCGGGCATGGCAGTGCATGCCTGTAATCCCAGTAGCTCAGGAGGCTGAGGCAGGGGGATTTTGAGTTCAAAGCCAGCCTCCACAGAAGCAAAGTACTAAGAAACTTGGTGAGACCCTGTCACTAAGTAAAATACAAAATAGGGCTGGGAATGTGACTCAGTGGTCAAGTGCCCTTGAGTTCAATCCTTGGTACCAAAATAAATAAAGAAAGAAAGAACATGAATAAGAACATGAGTAACAATAAATGTTGGCGAGGTTGTGGGGAAAAAAAGGTACTTCCCCCTACATATTGCTGGTATGACTGCAAATTGGTGCAAGCAGTATGGAGATTCCTCAGAAAACTTGGAATGGAACAACCATTTGACCCAGTTATGTCACCCCTTGGTATATACCCAAATCATTTAAAAACAGCATAACTTCAGTGATAGAGCCACATCAATGTTTATAACAGCTCAGTTCAAAACAGCTATGCTATCGAATCAATCTAGGTGCCTTTCAACAGATAAATGGATAAAGAAAATGTTATAAATATATACTTGATGGAATATTACTCAACTATAAGGAATAATGAGTTTATAGCATTTGCAGGTAAATGAATGGAAGTGAAGACTGTCATGCTAAGTGAAATAAGCCACCCCCCCCCCAAAATAAATACTGAATATTCTCTGTGATATGTGAATGCTAACTCAAAATAAGAATGGTGGAGGGGAGAACAGAAGCTCATTGGATTAGACAAAGTCAAATGAAGGGAAGGGAGGGATGATGGGCATAGGAAAGACAGTAGAATGAATCAGACTTAAGTTTACTATGTTCATATGTGAATACACCACCAGTAAAACTCCACAACATGTAAAACATGTAAAGCATCCTAATTAGAATAAATTATACTCCGTGTATGTACAATGTGTCAAAATACACTCTACTGTCATGTATATATAAAAAGAATAAATAAAAATAAAAGTAATAAAAAATAAAAAAGATAAATGATAAATAAAATTAACCAAGATGCTTCCCTCATATTTTGCCAACCATTAAATGTACATTTTAATATTTGGCAGCAAATCATGTCTAGTAATCTCAGTAGAAACTGACAAGATTATGTGTGCTTGAATGAACTTGAAATTGTGCACTACTAGTGGTAATATCAGTATGACTGTAAAGTCCTTAATAGTGTCACACTTGGTTTGAAATTGCTACTTTAGATACCGGTGGGTGCACTGGTAACTGTGAGCTATTAGTGCTGTCATTATTGTTGCCTATAATATCCCAAGAAGATGACACTTGTCACTAGCTACTATGGCTAGAGTTTCCTGCGGTGGAAAGTGTCTGGTAAATAAAGTTCCAGTCAACTGATAATTCTATTGGCATATATATGCCTGGGAACTACTACCGAATGCAAAAGACTAGAGCTGGCATATTTAATAAATTAAGTAGGGCAACCATCTTAAAAAGCATTAGAAATGAGGAAGTCTCTTTGCCTCATTTCTGCCATAAGATTATATTCACTACAGGGCTATTATGGGATGAGATGGAAGAGTTGCTTGGCCTGCCTAGATAAGAAAAGCCTCAATCATTTAGCAAAAATATATTCATTAATTACAAAGTGTCAAGCACTCTCCTGGGTGCTGGAAAAAATACACAATGCAAATGACTATGAAATAGTATCCTAATTATGGGCTGGGGCTGTAGCTCAGTGGTAGAGAGCTTGCTTAGCATGTGTGAGGCACTGGGTTCAATTCCCAAGCACCAAACAAAAATAAACAAATAAAATAAAGGTATTGCTTATATATAAAGGTATTGCGTCCATATACAACTAAAAAAAATCTTTAAAAAAATAAAAATTGTCATTATATCCATCTCCTAGATTTGTGGTAACTCTTCCCTAAGTCTTTGGACCAATCATATGCCTTCAATTTCCTTTATTCAACTGAATCAATTTTTTTTCTGATTTTATTTATTTACTGTTTTTGAAGCAGGATTTTCAAAAGTAATACTTATTCAGAAGTAGGAGAGAACATAGTAACTACATAAATGTATGTCAGTACATAAAAACTTGCAAAAATTGAGAAGTTCCACTTTATATTCCAAATGTTGTCACATTTCTAAGGACAGAAACAACTTCCCAGGTACCTAACATTTGTTTCCTACTTCCCATCTCTCTGTGATCTTATTTACCCATACCTGAGATTCAGCTAGCTGCTTCCATTGTTATTAGCTCAGAAGCATGTAAAAGAAACCATGTTTCAAACTATATGACTTTGAATCTTCCCACTTGTTTTGGTCTCTGGACATTGAATCTAAGTTTACCAGACGAGAAAGACAAAAGTGTGGAAATTGATATCAACTAATCTCCATCATTATCAATAATTTTATTTCCTTCCTAATTTCTGATGCAATGTTTTGTGTTTTCTCTTTGATTCCTAATTATATTTTCCTATACTGGCAATTTCAATTATTGTCTTGATGTGCCAATGCTTGGATTAATTTCAATTTATATCATCAATCTAATAATTTGTTGTTCAACTTGATACTTCATTCCTCATACTGCCTTTATTTTGCTTACGTTGTTAACATTTCGAATTTCAGCTCCAGCTTATTTGTTTTTATTCATTCTTCTTTAATGATGAAACTTAGTTGGACTATGGGTTTTCTCGTATTTACAATTTGGCCTTCCTTCCATTAAAACATTAATATTTATTAAGTGCTTATTATGTGGTGCTTGTCTAAGTAATTCATATACATTTATTTAGTCCTCCCCAAAAAACTTATACGATTGAAAACTGCAGCACAGAAGTATTACATGTATTTACATTTTTATCCAAGGTCACACAAGTAGTAGGGGGCAGAGTTAAGATTGGAAATCATTCTTGAGGTGCTGTAGAACACCATAATTTAAAAAAAAAACAGTAGAGCACTTTCTGTGTTTCCCTTTGTCTCATAAAAATTCTGACTCTTGTTGTCTAATTATGTTGGTATGGTGTATATATCAAGATAAATAGCAACATAAAATCTTCTATACTTTTTATAAAATCATTGCCTTTATGCATGATTCAATTCAAATTCAAAAGTCATATTAATAGGAAGTTATTTTAAAAATGTGAGATTATCAGTTTCAAAACTAACAGTATTAGTTTCAGTTTGGTTATGCATGCAGATTTTTGTATTATGATCTATGTACTACTACTTGTTGGCATGTATAGTAAGGAAACATTTTTTAGTATTTTTAGTTGTTTATAGACCTTTATTTTATTTATTTATATGCAGTGCTGAGAATCAAACCCTGTGCCTCACAAATGCCAGGCAAGTGCACTACCACTGAGTCAAAACGCCAGGCCCTGGGAAACAGAATAACTACTTTTGCAAGAGTATTATAAGTAATTCTGTTTTGGAAATCCTAAATTTAATTTTAAAAAAGTGAAATATTGAGTTTTAAACCATTCATATTTATTTTTACTACTTACTTCAGACTACATAACTCCTAAACCTTTATTATGGTCTGATCTGGAATGCCCAACAAGTTTTATGTGTTGAAGGCTTGGCCACCAATGCAGCAATGCTCAGAGGTGGAACTTATGAAATGATTGGAGGAAGAGGATCACTGGGAGTTTGCCCTGGGAGGTTTGTCTCTAGCCCCTCCCCCGACCGCTCTCTCTCTCACTGTACTTCTTGGCTGCCATGAGTTCAGCGTCTTTTCTCCACCAGGTACTACTGCCATGGTGCTCTGAGCTGGAGCCAGGCAACTGTGGAATGAAAACTCTGCAACCATAAGCCAAAATAAATCTACCCTCTACTAAATTGTTTTTCTCAGGTATTTCACACAGAGGCAAAATGCTAACTAATACAACATTCAATGCATACACTTTGGTTTTAGGTGGCTTTTCACAGCCTCTCCAAATTTTTCTAGTAGGTACTCCTATATATCTTGAATGAATATCTAACTTAATTTCCAAAACAAACTGTCATGATTAAAAATAAAATGATATTTCTAGTCTTAAAATAATTTGGACATGTGGCCACTTGAAATGAACTTCCTATCAAATGTCCATTCTTGGAGAATTCTGTAACTAATGATATTCATATATTTATCATATGCTATTTAAAAATCAACTACTTTCCAAGATAACTAAGTGAAAACTTTTCTGACCAGTAATATCCAAACACTTTCTCTGTGCAGATAAAATGGTACCTACATTTGAATACATATGTGTGTGTGTGTGTGTGTGTGTGTGTGTGTGTGTGCGCGCGCACTCACACATAAAACAGTTCACCTGGGATTCAATTGTTTAATAGTCAGTACAACTTAATACAACTCAACAAATATTAGATTAGCATTTATCTTCATATGTGTATGTCAAAATATGTTGAGGTTCAACACAGTTATAATTTGTTAGACATTAATTGATATTCATTTGTATCATTTTTATAAATTAAGTTATATTTATTTTTATATATATTTTGTTATTTATTCATTCCAAATATATATGAGAGTCTACTATAAACAGAAAATTTGGGGGAACCTGGGTAAAACCAGCTAAAGCCAAACACAGGTATAGTTTTTAGTGAATCATTTTTTAAGGGGCTTGTGTTTGTATACCATGAAAAGAGGAATGTGAATATTCTGTGTCTTTTTAGGGTATTATGGCTGAAGACAACTTTTCTGCCACTATTGCTATTCAAAAAGTTTATCTTCCCCCCCAAAAAGATCTTAAAACTATGCATAGTATCATCTTAAAAATCAGAAATTGCAAGAATATTTTCAATGAAGACTGACTCCAACCACATAAAATGTGTTCCCTTTGTGCTGTTTCGGAAAGTCCCTCTGATACTATTTAAAAATATATCTGCTAACCCTCTTGTCTTTACCCTTATTTCACTATTTACTTTATTCCAAGCCAATATTGAACTGAAATTAAAAATGAGTGTACTCAAAATAATTCCTTTGCTTATCCTCTTTTCAATATCAGAGAGTGGACAGAGCTAAAACATCAATCAATGCAAAGTCAATAACACTTGGAAGAAAATGTTCTGTTTCTTCCTTAATCATCCTTCTTCTAGTTGATTCTTGAACAAAGTCTGACTTTGAGGACAATGATGTGACCTTAACTTTGACTTTATTTTGAATGAAATTCAAAATTCTGTACATTTGGTGTGTCAGCTACCACTGATTGAAACTGTAATTATGAAAAAAAGGTCCATGTTATTTTCCAAAACTAAGCAAATGGAGACTGTGTTTTGGCTCAGACCAATGCACTTGCTTCTCAAAACTTCAAATGATAAGTAGTATATTTAGCCATGGAAAACTGCTGCAAATCAGTTACCCAATTTTATGTGTTATGACCTGTTTCTTTCTGGCATGCATATGGTCTTGCTTATACCCCAAACATTTTCAGTTGATAGAAGTTCCAAGTGCATCTTATAGTATTGCATTTGAACCTATGTATTTTTTTCTGACAGAATATTATTCAGAATTTATTATGAATATAGCTATAGCACTTTGCTCAATAAATATTCTGTCATTCAAAAAATGTTCCCTTTGAACTGGGGTTGTAGCTCAGTGGTAGAGCACTTGCCCAGCATGGATAGGCACTGAGTTTGATCCTCAGCACCACATATAAATCAATAAAATAAAGGTTCATCAACAGCTAAAAAAATATTTTAAAAACTGTTCCTTTTGTTTTTGAACAAAGTCTGACTTTTCCATGTTCAAAAGTTACTGTGAATAAGCTTAGCATTCTGTGTTAATCCTGGCTTCTAGTGGATACTGGCCTTGAGCTCTGCACTCTGCAGAAATAGGCTTGATATTAGAGATATCAAGACACTAAGGTTAAAGGAGAGGAGAGGAGGAAGGGAGAGAGAAATGTGATTTTATTTTATTTTATTTTATAATGTGACTTCTATTTTTATTTATTACATAAATAATATGTCCACTGAGGAAAAATTAGAAAATATAAATAAGCAAAAAAAAAAAAAAGAAATTAAAATTACTAATAATCATACCACTATGTAGAAACCACTATAAATACTTTGTACATATTTTTTCAATTTGTGTATATGTGTGTGGGGATGAGTGTTAGAATTTACCCTTATTCACAAACACAAAAAAATCATGTAATACTCTAAGTATTACAATATATCTTTTTTTTCCATTGAGTATATCTTTCTTTGTGAATAAATTAGAGAATTTTGATTTTAAAAATGCTGAATCTGAAGAATAAAGTAAGTTCCTAATATATTCTTGCAAATTTCCATGAATTTGAGATTATATCAAAAATAGAAATTTACCAGAAATCTAAACTGAAATATAAGCATTCCTTCCAGATGGATATTTGCTTTCTCTTTGGGATTTTAAAGCCTATTTTTTTTTAAGCTGTTGTTTTCTATCACTCATAAAACTTAAAAACATATACTTTATTTGTGGCTTTATTTTTGTGGCTCCAAGAAATGTTCTTAAAGTTAGCATAGAGAACAAAATTGGGGGAGTCAAAGGACCTATATTTGAGCTTCATGTGTGCTTCTTATTATATAAATATAGGAAAAAACTTCTTAATTCACTCAACCCTCAATTACAACATCTAGTGTTTGATTGTTAATATGATCATTAATATAGTGCTGTTAAATCCATATAGTACTATGCACAGAGAAGAGAGATTTCCCATCATTTTCAATGACTAGATTTTCTAAGCTAAGGAGAACATGAATAACACATCATTGTGTTTATATCTGTTTTAAAATATCAAATGAATTTACTTTTATAAAACCAAAGTTTTTGAAACAAGCTGTCATGCTACTATGTGCTTCCTCTTCCAGTATGAATGAAGGGACAACAATGGAGAAGTCACAATATTGACCAGACTCAGAGTCATACATGACACATGAAATAACTGTGTGAAACATCCTCACCTATATATAAAGAAAGTGCTTGGGTTCCAGCATGAAAGATAAATGACTCAGTGAAACTGATGAGGAAAAGGATACAAGGCAAGGGCATAACCTAGGGAGGATGATTCTATTTATATCGGTGGATTTTCCTATGCTGCCCTGGAACACCCCAATGAAGAGATGTTATCACGGTAGAATAAATGAAGCTTGGAACTGGGAGGCACTTCCTCAATTGCATTTGAAAAATTTAGCCTTCTAATTCCATCCAGGTACTAGTCTCAGAAAAGTCTGGGGGTTCATAAAACAGAAGTGACACAACCAATATAAAATTTAAATAGTAAATTAAAACAGTATACATGTGGGAAAAGCAAGAAAGTAAATAAATATTAAAAGTGTATCTATAAGGATGCTCAAGTCTCAGCACATGCATCAGAACCTCCTATATAAACATAAGGCAAACAAAGACAAAAGTTTCTAAAATTAGATGAAAATCCCAACAATATCCTGTTTCTAAAAGGTATAGTTAAAAGTAGAACACAAAATGGTTGAAAATGATGGTATAGAAAAATCTGTGAGGAACATATAAGCCAAAATTTTTTCCATTAGAAAAATATATTCTTTGAGCATGGTGCAATGAAACCCCACCAATAAATAAATAAATAAATAAAAAAGATTCAGTAAACAAAATGGAGATCAAAGAGAGTTCATCTGATTATATTGGTTCTAGCCAGATAATCCAGGATAATCTCCCCATTTTAAGGTCAATAAGCCTTAATTAAATCTGCAAAGTCCATTGTGTCCTGTAACAAGGCATTTTCGTGGACAGGAAAAGAGACTGAGAAGGTCATGGAGGCCAAAATCCTGCCATGTCCATATGGGCCACCAGACTCTATATCATTGTTAGCCTTCCAAAATTTTTCATCAAAAGTTTCAGATCCTCTCTCGTTAGTGTTAGATGTTTCTGCTGTCATATATTGTTACTTCTTTCATATCTTATATCTTAAAAATGTTTATCTTTTAATTTTATATGTTCCCCTGCTTTTCTTGCTTCAGAGGTAAGAATCAGGTCTTATTTTTGCAGCATCTGCAATACTCTGTTTTGTGCACCATGTCTGTTCAGTGTTTGCATGACAGGAGCCAATGGTGCATATTAGGCTATGACAAAGTAGAATTGTGTTCAAAAGACATTGTTACTACTTCTTAATGGAGAAAGTGATTATAGGATGTATAAGTTATTTAAACATTTAGAGTTGTCTATACTCAATCAAAACATGGGGATAATGCCAGGACAATGCCACCTCTCCCTAATTATAAAGTACCTTTAATAAACAGGAAAACAGATATAGTAAGTCTTTCCTTAAATAATCATTTTGTTAATATATTCTAATTGTCAAACCATGTGCTTCTTTATGAATATATAGTGATAAACAAGACAGTCTCTTTCCTTATGAAACTCATGGTCTAAGAAGGATAAATATGCATTTAAACTAGAAACTTTATGAGTTTCTTTAATGCCAAGTATATAAGCAAACTTGATTCTCTTTGAAAGTTGGTGAGCCATGAATACAAAATACTAGTGAGCTCCATGTACAGCTTGCAAACTGGCTTGGCATAGTGCCACATACCTGCAATCCCAGAACTCAGAAGACTGAGGCAGAAGGATTGCAAGTTCAAGGCCAGCCTAGGCAATATAGTGAGACCCTATGTCAAAATAAGAAAAAGGGGCTGGGGATGTAACTCAGTGGGTCACACCTGAGTCTCCTGGGAGGCGTCCCCTGTGCCACAAAAAATATAAATGAGAGAGAGACAGAGACAACATATTACTAGCTTTCTAACAATATCTCTAAGGGATGCCTATATAATCTGATATATGCCAGATTGTTCTTGGGCCTATCAAGTGTTAATTTAGTGATCTTACGCTAATCTCTGGGACTCTTCAACGTAAAGAACTGGGAATATTATGGGGAAATATAGATAATTGGGACAAATACAAAGCTTCAATTTCTCTTATTTTATACTGCTCAGTGGATTTTTATTCCTTCTGCAACACTTCCAACAAACTAAACCCTTCAAACAACCAAAATAAACTCATACTATTAAAGCCAAGAGCTTAAGTTAGACAGAAAGTACTAGAGGATCTTGTGGACTTCCAACTCCAGGTATTCTAAGCTCTACTGAAATTTTATTTAATGTGACCCTCAGGTTTATTTATTTATATTTGAGAATCTGCTTAAGAGGCATCCTTTTGAAAAATGTTGCTGTATTTACTGAAACTATATTTACTAAAAAACTGAAGTTACAGATAAGAATCCCCCATATGTCCTTAGAATTTGTTGTCAGGAAAATAGATATTTGGTAGCTTAAATTGTTTGCATCTTTGAAAAAATGATACAACATTATTCATTGGAACCCCTTCTTGCATAGGCTATTAGCTGACATATCCATTTCTATTCTTTGTTTATTCCAGATTATACCTTGATTTCTCTCTCCTCTTAAAACTTGTATATCTGCATATATTTGCATGTGTGTTTTACTTATTTTTAAAAATTCAATTTACTTTTAACTGATACAAAAATCACAAAATAGCACATATTAACGGGGTAATTAGCCATTTTAAATTGTGTATACATGTATAAAGTTTAAATAAGACTAAACATGTGTATTTCTTCAAGAAACTTATTTCTATAATTTTATATGGTAAACACTTTCAAAATTCTTCCTTCTAGATTTTTGAAATTTCCTGTCCACTATTGTTATCTATAGTCATAGTACTATACACTAGCACACCAGAGCTTCTTGCATCTCTTTAAATGTGCCTGTCAATCAAACTATGCCCAGAGTCAGTCACTGTCGGAATCACCAAGGACAGATTAGTCTCCGGTTCTTATACCTGTCTGTGGCTATCAATGCCCCCAAAGCTCTGTCAAACCCTAAGCCCAAAGACCATTGAGATCGGCACAAAACTATGATAGGACCAAGGTCACAATGCTATATGGTTTGCCTACTGATCAAGTGAACACATGGCCTAAGAGCACTTTAACCAGCCAAAGGTAATACACTTGGGACTAGAAGTCCAATAGACTAGGGCTTCATTTTCTCTTCTTGGTTCTGGGGCTATCTCAGAAGTTCCACATGCACCATTGGCCATGGGATGGGGGCCATTACCTAGTGTTAGGCTTATTAACCATTTAACCAGCCTGGTACTTATTTCCAAGGCAAAGCCATGTCCAAACTACCTACTCTCAGGAAATGGAATACTTCCACATGTTATGGTGACCAAGGTTGGGGTCATATTGGTGAAGGCAGTTCCTTAACCACAAAGTTTGACACTAAATTGGGTTTTGCCTGAGTCTAATAGGTTCTAGGACTTGAGTATTTCTGAGGATGCATCTGGACAACTACAACTGAAGATGATGCAGACTTAAACACAAGTCTATCTCATTAGGGTGCAAATTACTCTGCCTGGTGCCAGGGCTGGTCAAGAGGTTCCATCTATGAGCACTGGCCTGGAGATAACTGTGCTGTCTGAGATTGAGCAATGGGTAGTGGAGACACTCCCTTGGCCACCAACCTGACAATAAAGTGGGTCACACCTGAGACTCAGAGCTGGAGGGAACTACATTATCTCAGTGGATGGGGTATTCCTAGCTACTCTAAGCCTGGTAATGATGCAAGTCAAGATCTGAGTCTTTTGTACTGGCATAGATATCCAACTGATGCCACTGCAGGTTTAGTAGTTTCATTGTAAGCTCTGATGTGGATATTGAAGCCTTGGTTTCTGCCTGGTATAGAGTCTCATGGCAGGCCTGTGTCTGTCCTCCAATGCAATGTCCTATCCTAGGTTTTGTATTCTGTTCCCAACATCCTTGCTGCCTGGCTAATGTGGTTCCAGTGGATCAGTATGTCTATATTGGCTTGATAGGAGGTGTGGTGGGGCTTTTCCCAGCACTAGATCTTATCATGGTTTTCCTGGTACTGAGTTACGATTACAAGGCCTAGACTTAATTCCCTGCCCCTGTCCCAAGTGGAGTAGAGAGGTTCCAGACTGCTTGAAATTGAGAAAATAGTGAAACCAGAAAGTGTTTCCTTCCCACCTTCTACAATGTATCTCTTCTTATTATACTAACGACAGGCAATACAATTTCTTATCTGGTATCCTCAGTTCTTGTGAAATTAGCTCAGATAATGAACAGATGTCTAAACTGGTGTATTTGTGGGCTGGAGTTTCTTATTCAGCTGCCATCTTGACCCACCTCTAATACCTTAATTCATCAACAGTTGTCTCATAATGTCAAAATTATTAAGTAGAAACTGAATGTATTTTGAGTGTTTTTTGCATGATAAATTTGACCAAAACAGAGAAAATATAATCTGAAAATATTTCCATACTCTTCCCTAACTAGCATTTCTAAAGCTTCACTACTCTGAGCTAAAAACTACATGGTTAAAAATATTGCTCATATGTTCTCTGAACAGTATACGCCTGGATACCAACCTCTAAATAGTTTCATAATTAGTAGAATATGTGGTAGGATAAGATAATTAATAGAATATGTGGTAGGACAAATAAAATCAATAAATAATATTGATTTTATTTAATTACCTCAGTCATTCAAAATTAGACTTACTAGTTTCCAGAAATCTACAAGCTTATGAAAATTAAACTAATTAATTTAGAAGATAACATGCACAAAACTCATGTTATAAGAAAACTTTCTCACAATTTCAAAATGTTTCTTTTTGCTGTTTGGAGGACATATGATATTGAGGGTTGCCCAGATGTGAATAGTTATGGTTATGTAGCTTTCTTGGGCACTCTGCTTCAGAAAGAAAGAGCTAGGGGACTAAGGACTTATCTTTTGTTCTAAGTATTCTTAGTTTTCTGTGATGTGCCTGGTAGGATTATAACATACACATGCCTGCCGCATGGAAGAGAAAATATCTGCCTCTCGATATAATGTTACACAAGGGGCTGCCCATGTGATAAATTGCAAAGCAGATGAATTACAATAGTAGGTTAGTATATTGTATTCTATTCCCAGAATACAATACATTTTTCATATAATCCTATGTATTTATGGACACTGTGTGTGTGTTTTTTAATAAATCACCAAGTTCTCCTTTATGCAGTGGATTCTAGAAAGCATAAAGTCAAAGATGGGTCCTACCCATAGCAGTTGTATGTTTAGAAATTTTAACTAAAATTTTAACCTCATATTTTATGTCATTTTCTTAACATGTTTGCTTTTCTCTATTTTGAATACCACTTCTGTGATAGCTTATTTATATCTAATTTTATTTTTGTTAAATATATCTGTACAAAATCAGGGTGAAAATTAATAAATTGTCTTGAAAAGTCACTAAACTTTTTGTTATTTGTATTTTGATTTTATAAAGTGGAGATAGTAATGGCTTCATTCACTTACCTATGCAAGAATGGAAGACCATTATGGAAAAAAAAAAATCATGAAAAAGAATATGTTTCTTGCTTATTTCAAAGTGTTTATCTTCTAACCAATAGTAAGCTTATAAATAAAATAAGGTATAATTTCACAGGATAAGTTAATGATGTGAATCATATTTCATAATTCCTTTGTAACCCAGACACTAACATCTCTCCATTTTCATCTAAGTTAGACTTTCTTGTTGATGGATTTCATATGTTGACAAGATCTTCCCTGGAACTTTTTACTTTTAACCATCTATCACTGTTTCTATGGTGATTCCTAGGATACTAATGACACAAAATGCACCAGTTTCCCATTTACTAATGAGAACAACTCTCAGATGCAGCACAGGTGTTTTTCAGAAATGGAGATCAATTTGTAGTGGGTCATTCATTAGTACATCTAACTTCCTAAGAAATAAATTTAGATAGATTAAAGATTTAGTCGTTACTAGGGGTAGATTTTTTCTTACATTGTATGAACATAAATAGCCAGTATAATGTAGGAGTTGAACCAATAGTCATATACTTCATATTAATATAAAACATAATAGAGATTTGATTCTCTCCCTCTTTGAGCTGAGAAGAAAACAGGGTGACTATTGTTCTGACATCACTACTTATTTATTTATTCATTTTATATTTATTCTTCAGATGTAGTTGGACACAAAGATATTGTACCTTTATTTGTATTTATTTTTATGTGGTGCTGAGGATCAAACCCAGGGCCTCACACATACTAGGCAAGCACTCTACCACTGAGCCACAACCGCAGCCCCTGACACCACTATTTATACTATGAGTTTGTTTGTATCATTCATGCAACAATGCATTATATGTAAATCATCAAGAAAATGATTCTTCCTTAGAAAAGAATTTCAGGAGGCATCACAATACCAGACCATAAATTATACTTCAGAGCTATAGTAACAAAAACAGCATGGTAGTGGCACAGGCATGAAGACCAAAGGAATAGAAGACATAGATACATACCCACATTAGTTATCACATACTAGACAAAGGTACCAAAAACATACATTGGAGAAAAGACAGCCTCTTCAACAAGTGGTGCTGGGAGAATTGGAAATCCATATGCAGCAAAATGAAACCAAAACCCTCTCTCTCACCCTGCACAAAACTCAACTCAAGGTAGATCAAGGACCTAGGCATTAGATCAGAGACCCTGTGCCTACTAGAAGAAAATGTATATGTATATATATAATGTGTATATATATATATATATATATATATATATATATATAATGTGTATATATATATATATATATATATATATATTTATATATATATATATATAATGTGTATATATATATATATATATATATATATATATATATATATATATATAATTTTTTAAAGTGTTTATGATTAAAAAAATAAAAGAATTATGGTTGGCATATTTATCACCGTAGCTCTCTGAGTTTCACAGGATTATATGAAAAATATCTAATATATTCACCTCTTAAAACAAGTATATTTGAGTAAAATTTGAATTAAATATTGGAAACACATGCAAAATGTTCCCAGAGAATTTGAACATGAAATTCAGAACATAGCACTTTGAATCATTAAGAATGTGGCCACTGGGGCTGGGGTTGTGGCTCAGTGGTAGAGTCCTTAGCCTAGAATGTATGAGGCACTGGGTTTTATCCTCAGCACCACATAAAAGCAAATAAAATAATGGTACTGAGTCCATCTACAACTGAAAATATTTTTAAAAAAGTAATGTATCCACTGTATGCCTACCTCTTCTGTGGTCATCTTTTTTATCTTTCCAAATGCTTCAGTTTTACATCATTTCTAATATCTCTTATATATACAATTATATCATCTGTAGCATGACTCTTATATATTCTTGTCTCATTATGCTCTGGAGACTACACATAATCCTTCTTTATTGGATATCTCTGAGTCTGATGTGAATGGTAATAACTGAATTGCAGAGTTTGAAGAACAGTGAATGTCCATCCATCAAAAAAGGAGACAATGAATAAAATAACTCCTGAGTGAATTCTGATCACATGAGGATGAGTACCCAAACAGAATACAAAAATGTACTAAAAATATATAGTAGCAGACAGTACATTGATAATTATATTCCAACTTGTTGTGAAGATGGGCATTCTCTCTCTTGGGTCCTGCCACTTGGTACTAATAAAACAGTCAGAGCAGTAAGCACTCTCTGGAAGCTCACACTGGAGTATTCCTGCTTGTCAATCCTTGCTGCCTTCTGTGTTCATTAGACTTCAGGAAACAAATACAAAGAAATAAAATGCTTTCAGATAGCCTCCCACTTTGCCATTTGAAATCTATATGTTTCAATCACTTTCCTCTATCTGTCTGCATCAGCTGACATCTAGTGCCATGAATGGGAGCAGATGCAGTAACAAATTGAGAAAAAACATCCCAATAAAACTCTTGGCATTTACTCTGGGCTGCCTGTGCTGTGGGCCATAGCAGATGGCAGTGTCTCTGCCTAGATTTTTTAACTATTTAAGGAGGTCCAAAAGAAATTTGGTGGACAAAGATACACCAGGTACTTATCAAGGCATGCATTCATCCTGCTTTTTTGGTGTACAGTGCACATTTGAAGACATGCAGATATCCATTACTTTTTGCTTTCATCCTAATATGTTGTCAAATGATTAAAATCATCCACCTTCTGGTTGTTACCATAAAATCAACAACCCAGAGTGGAAAGGTTTTATTTGACAACTGCTTTACTAAAAGATCTATGAAAAATAATAAGGACAAGTACTTTTTTATACTCATAAAAAGGCAGTGAAGAAAACTGCAAAAGTCACTTTTATTTATTGACAAGGGCAAGAAAATATAGGCATAAAAAGCAAACCAACCACAAACAGAATGGATATCACTACACATTCTTCATGTTTATGCATCATGTAATGAAAAAGTCTTTCCAGAAATACAAACTGTAAATACATCTCAGAGAAAAATGGAAATGAGAAAAAAATCTAAGATATTATTTTGTATAAGGATCACACTTTTTTCCTTGCCTTTATCTTATCTTCTTTCCCATCAATGAGAAAAGTCACCATAGAAGAAGTGACAGTAAATCTTTATGGGGGTTCAGGTTAATACAAAAGATGAGATTTATTAATGACAGTGTTGAAACAAAGATACTAAGATGGCAGGCATTTAGGTGAGCTCAGGTGTAGGTCAAACTTTTCCAAAGCAAAATAAATCCAATGGCATAGAACTGAAAAATATCCTGACTATTGGGCTATTGTGGTTGATAATATCAAAAAGTACAATTTCAAGGGGTAAAACCAATTTTTCTTTCCTTTTTTATTTTTGAAGTCTATTACCATGGTGATAGTATCATAGTATGTGAATGTCTAAAGCATATCAATTGAATTCTTTATTTGAAGCTTTTGTGTATTAATTATACCTCAATAAATCTGTTTTTGTAAAGACAAATTTTCCTAGGTAATCCACAAATCATTACAGTAAGGATTCTGTTTTCATGACAAAGGTATTACTATGTTTTTTTTTTTTTATTAAAATTAATTTATGTCTTAATTAATTAACCAGGATATTAAATCCAAATTAGTAACACAATATACTGTCTTCTTCAAAGATTTATGACATTTCCTGGTAAGTGGATGGTTCTGGAGGATATCATGCTAAGTAAAATAAGCCAATGCCCAAAAAACAAAAGCCAAATGTTCTCTCTGATATGCAGAAGCTATCCCACAATAAGAAGAGGAGGGTTAAAACAAAAGTTCAGTGGATTATACAAAGGGGAATGAAGGAGAAGGGATAGAAATAGGAAAGATAATGGAATGAGTCTGACTTAACTTTCCTATGTACATATGTGAATACAACAGGCTTATAAAATCACAAGCTAATTTATATCACGGATTCATGTTTTAATATGCATTTCAAGAACTGAATTTTCAATAAAGTTACAACTTCAAGAAAGAGATTAATGATTAAGTAAATTCAAAACGTTTTGGAAGATGGGGTGAAAAACACCTTTAGATGAATTAAATATAACTAAATTTTAATTCTGCCCCAAAATGCCAGTAATATATATGATCAAAATATATTCTAAACTAAACATATTCCGCTAAATGAAGCTTTGTACCTATTACACCATATAGTGATGAGAGTTAATAATAATGCATTGTATGCAGTCTCCATCAAAATACCAATGACATTCTTCACAGAACTGAAAAAATAAAACAGTTCTTAAATTAATTTGGAAGAATAAGAGACCCAGAATTGCCAAAGCAATTCTCAATAAGAAAAGTGATGCTTAAAGGCATCACAATACCTGATTCTCAATTTATACTACAGAGCTACAATAGCGAAACTAGCATGGTATTGGCATAAAAACAGGCATGAAGACAAATGAATAGAATAGAAGACACAAACACAAACCCATATGCTAATAGCCACCTGATACTTGACAAAAATGCCAAAAATATATGTTGGGGAAAAGACAGCCTTTTTGACAAATGGTGCATGGAAAACTAGATATCCACGTGTATAAGAATTAAATTAGATCCCTATCTTTCATCCTGAAAAAAATATCAATTCAAAAGGGATCAAAGACTTAAGATTAGAGTGGAAATCATGTAACTACTACAAGAAAACACAAGGCCAACATTCCATCATATTGGCACAAGCACTGACTTACATAACAAGACCCAAAAGCATGAGAAATAAAACTAAGAATTAATAAGTGAGACAACATCAAATTAAAAAGTTCTTCACAGCAAAGGAAACAGGAATGTGAATAGAGAGGCTACAGAATGGGGAGAAGAAAAACCTTTCAAGCTGTCAACTATTCCTCTGATAGAGGAAATACATATTCAAAAAGCTTAACACCATAAAAACAAATAACCCAATCAATAAATGGGCAAATGAACTAAAGAAACATTTTTCAAAAGAAGAAAAAAATGGCCGACAAATATGTGAAAAAAAGTTCAACATTTCTAACAATCAAGTGAATACAAATCAAAGCAACATTAAGGTTTCATCTCACTTCAATCAGATTGGCAATCATCAAGAATAGGAATAAAAAGAAATGCTGGTGAGGTTGTCAGAAAAAGAAAAGTACATTTAAATATTGTTGGTGGGATGGGACATTAGTAAAACCACTCTAGAAAACAGAGTGGAAAGTCCTTGAAATAATGGAACTACCATATGACCCAGCTATCCCACTCCATGGTATTTATCCAGAAGTACTAAAATCAGCTCACTATAGTGATACAACCACATTAATGTTCATACCATTACAACTCACAATAGTCAAGTTATGAAACCAACCTAGATGCCCTTCAACAGATGAATGGATAAAGAAAATATCACACACACACACACACACACACACACACACACACACACGTGTGTGTGTGTGTCTGTGTGTGTGTGTGAAAGAGAGAGAGAGAGAGAGAGAGAGAGAGAGAGAGAGAGAGAGAGTTTAATTACCCATAAAGAAGAATAAAAGTATGGTATTTTCCATTAAATGGATGGAACTAGAACTAGAGAACATCTTGCTAAATTGAATGTTCTCTTTCATATGTGGAATCTAGAGCAAAGTTAGGGGGAAAATCAGGTGATCTGATATAAAAACAGAGGGAAGATCAGCAGAGTATGAGATTGAGGGGGGCAGGGAGGGAAGAGGGCCAGGAAATGGGAAGAAATGCAGAATCAATTTGACAAAATTAACACTCATAAATCAATTGTGTTCATATACTTCAACGACAAATCAGCTAACAGAGAAATTAGGAAAAGTATCCCCTTTACAATAGCCTCAAAACTAAAATACTTGGGAATCAATCTAGCAAAAGAAGTGAAAGACCTCTACAATGAAAACTACAGAATACTAAAGAAGAAATTAAAACCTTAGGAGATGGAAAGACCTCTCATGTTCATGGATCTGGAAAGACCTCCCATGTTAGTGGATAGGCAAAATTAATATTGTTAAAATATATATGCTTCCAAAGTCACTATAAAGATTCAATGCAGTTCCCACCAAAATCTTAATGATGTTCTAAATAGACAAAGAAAAAGCAGTCATGAAATTAATTTGGAAAAATAGGAAACCCAGGATAAATAAATCCTTACAAAAACAATCCTTACAAATGCAAAGCAGGAGACATCACAACTCCAGACCTTAAATTATACTATAGAGCTATAGTAACAAAAACAGCATGATATTGGCACCAAAACAGGAAAGAAGACCAATGGAACAGAATAGATGACACAGAAACAAACCCACAAATATATAGGTATCTCATACTAGACAAAGACCCCATTAAACATGTATTGGAGAAAAAAGATAGCCTCTTCAACAAATGGTGCTAAGAAAACTGGAATGCAATATGTAACAAAATCAAATTTAACCCCTCTCTCTCATGCTGCAAAGAACTCAACTCAAAGTAGACCAAGGACTTAGGTATTAGACTAGAAATCCTTCACCTGCTATAAGAAAATGTAAGTACAACACTCCAATATATCAGCTCAGAAACTGACTTCCTCCTAAAGCACAAGAAGTAAAGATCAATAATCAAAAAATATGATGACATCAAACTAAAAAGCTTCTTCACAAAAAAAGGAAACCATCAAGAGCATGAAGAGAGCCTACAGAATGGGAGAAAAATCTTTGCTACCTGCACCACAGATAAGGCATTAATCTCCAGGATATATAAAAATGGGGCTGGGTTGTGGCTCACCAGTAGAGGCTTGCCTCTCATGTGTGAAGCACTGGGTTTGTTCATACACATAAATGAATAAAATGAAGGTCCATAAACAACTAATAAAAAACTCAAAAAATTTAACACAAAGAAACAAAATAACCATAATAATAGACTTGATTAGTTGAGTCTATTTTAAGTCCTTGAAACCCATTTAGCATAATTGGTCACTGTCCTCTAAGTCACAAAAGTTGATTATAGCAGCACCTAGATTTAGTTACAAGGACAATGCTTTTACTCATTTCTGAATACCCCCACTTGGTAACTTCTGAGATAACAGATTTAAATTGTTCATCATCTTCCATTTAGAAACAATAACCACTTACTTTAGAGAAAATCAGATTCTTAATCATCACACCATCCTTTTTAGTATGGGCTTTGTAAAGCACAACTATGGGGGCTGTGTCAGTCAGTATCATAATCATCTTTTGTGCAGTGCTCTTGTTTCCATAGATACTATACTTTTATCATCATTTAATTACAAATGTTTTGCTTTAAAGTACTTTGAGCATTATCAGAATAACTTAGTAGCTAGTCTTATTTTGTATATATTTAAGTAATATTATAGTAAAATATTTGTCTCCAATAGCACCTGAGCTAGATTTTTCCACAGCCAATTTTGATAACTATCATGTTAGAGGCAAATTTCAGCAAAACTTTAGCAATTGCCTTTTACCATATGATCCACAGATATGGATGCTTATCTGATGGCTTTAATATTTTTCCATTCCCTTTTATCCACACTCAGAATATTTTAATTATTTATATCTGACCTCATTCCCTAAAGGATCTGAGTGTGTTTGTGTATATCTGTGTATCCAGGGATGTGTACAGAGTGTTTATCTAAACTGGACTGTAATTACTTGCTTTATATCTCTGTAACCAATTTTTTTTTTCTTTAAGTCTTTGTGCTTATATTTTCTATTGTCCAGACATTTTCAAATATTAAGTTTTACAATGTAGTATGCCAGAATTTGACCTTCTCTTGGAACAATGCATCATTTAGGTATACAGCCCGCACCTACTCCTTTCTCACATTTTCAATGCAAAGTAGTAGTACTAAAACAGTAGTACTTACTGGCAATGTAGTTATAACACTAAACTCAGGCAATGACATCATATGACAATATTCATTTGAAAGTGTGAAGCCAAGAAATTCAACAATCTCCAAGTTATAACATCTTTACAAATTCACTCTCTTCATTAATGGAATTTTCTAAGTGATTGTAATTCCTTATATCATTTTTCCAAAATATGTAACATCCTAAAACACAAATTAGTTCATTGCACGGATAAATATCAGTTGTTTAATTTGAACAAGAATGAATGCTAAAAGCCTTGATGGGATCTTTTTTTGATAGAGGCATATTCTACCTTAAGTACCGCATTGCCATTGTCACTAAGCACATAGATAATGTGGTAAAAGTCATTTCCCTCTTTGCATGTTCACTTAAAATTTAACAGAAAGCAGTACACTCAAAAATGGATATAAACATCTCATATAAATTGAGATATTCTCCTTGCATACAGCTATATATTTATCCAAATGATTCCAGTTTGGCAGGAACATTCTCAAATCAAGGAGCATTTTATAGATGATCATGTAAAACTGTTTGCTTTGATTCCAAAGATTCGTGAGCACATGCCCAAAGTATATTCCTCAGAAATACAGTTTTTTTGAATCTCACTTGGTTCCATGAAATGCCAATTTCTGTCAGTTAGGCTAGGCCGTATTAAGAAAAGCAATTACATCTGTTATTATAGAACTTTTGAAAGTGTTATGTGATAAGTGTATTGTGCATCCTTCAAGAGCAGGGTGTAGTATTTCCCAAGTTTATTTAGCCATAAAACATTAAAATATTTCTATTATTGTTTTATCGTAATCTATTTTGAATATCATGGTTCTAAAACAATGCCACTATAGCTAACAAAAGCTTAATTAGTATATAGCAACCAAAAATGGTTTTATTAGCTATATGTAGTTAGGGATGTGGCTCAGTAGTAGAACATTTGCCAAGCATGCATTAAACCCTTAGTCTAATCCCCAGCATTGCAAAAATAATTTTAAAAACATTAAATAAATATGATCTGGCACAATCAGCTTAATCTTCTTCAAGTCTCATTTTGTACTTCTGAAAATGTGGATAATAATTGGAAATATCTAACAGGGTTGTTAAGGAGACTAAATATGGTTTTTGTAAAAAGGTAGGAATCAGTTTTAGTACTGTTTCTCATACCTAATTTTATTGCATACTTTTTCTTCATTGCATCACAAATTCATCTGCTCATTTGAGTAACTGCTAAATGTTTGAAAGATGCCAATGAAAAAATTCATTTATCCATTCAATCATTCAATGAATAATTTTTGAAAACCTACTAAGCATTAGCCACTACAGATCTTGTAGAAATTGAAAAATGCATATGAAACTGAGTCTGTGTCTTTGAGATACTCTACAGCTTCTTATGGGAGAGAACCATGGAAACAAAACAGTGTCAGAACATGAAATTCAGTAATGTATAGAATGTATATAGAAAGAGGTGTGATAAGCTATCTGGGAGGAAAGTGAGACAGACATGACTTTTTGGAGCTGGTGACTGATCCTAAATAGGAAAGATGATTCAGAAGGCTGAATGTAAGGAATGTGGGACTAGGAGGGCATTCTAAGCTCAGGTGACACAGCATGGTGTGACAAATTTTAGTTTGCTATTTCTGTAGCACAGGGTATAAGGAAAATAATGGCATATTTGCCTTGCTTTACATTTATTCTTACCTGACAAGTTTGTTAATTCATACATCAACTCTGTAAGTAATAAAAATAAAAATTAACTTTTATTGAGTACTTACTATGTGCCAGGCACTATTATAAGAATTTTTCATTTAATAACTCATTTAATTCTCTCAAGTTTCTCACAAAGATTTGCATAAAATGACTTTTCAAAAAAGAAAATGAAGCCATGAAGCTGTTACATGATTTATCCAAGGCCATGAAGGCAGTCAATGACAAAGTGGGAATGGGATCCAAAGCCTATAGTTTTTAAAAATAACATACATTACTTGCACAAACTGATGGTATTCATTGTGACATTTTCTATATGAATTCACTATGCATTGATCATGTCCACCCTCTCTCTCTTGCCTCTCCCAACTCCTTCCTTTTCCTGAATTGAATTGAATGGTTCCTCTTCTGCTTTCAGATCACTTTTTTTTTTTTTGGTAGAAAGAGCATACAATCCTTGTCTGGGTCTGACTTATTTCACTTAATATGATGTTCTACAATTTCATCCACTTTCCTGAAATTTTATAATTTCATTCTTTATGGTTGGTTCAAACTCTATTGTGTATATACACCATATATTCATTATGTCCATTTGTTGATGTGTACCTGGGCTGATTTCTATCTTGGATACTGTGAACAGTGCCTCAATAAACACGAGTGTGCAGTTATCTCTTTTGTATGCCACTGAATTTTAGATATACATCCAGGAGTGGGATAGCTGAATCATATGGTAGGTGTCTTTTTAGCTTTTTGAAGAGCCTTCATACTCTTTTCCATAGTGGCTGTACTAATTTACATTACTACCAACAGTGTATAAGGGTTCCATTTTTTTTCAATCATTGCTAGCATTTGCTATTTACTTATCAATTTTTATAATAACTACTAAGTAAAGGAGATTGAATTTTATTGTAGTTAAATTTGCATTTCCCTGATAGCTAACAAATTGAGCATTTTTATAAAGTATTTATTGGCCATCTGTACTTCATTTGTTTCTGATCAGATCATTTGCCCATTGACTGATTGGATTACTTGTTTTTTTAAGTTTTTTATGACTCTACATATTAATCCTCTGTGAGAGGAATAGATGGAAAAAATTTTCCCCCTATAGGTATTTTCTTTACTCCATTGATTGCTTTCTTGGCTGTACATAAAGAAGAAAAAGGAAAATAAAAAAGCTTTTTAGTTTCATGCAATCCATTGTCAGTTTTGCTTTTTATTCTTGTCTGTTTGGAGTCCTATTATTAAAATCATTGCCTGAGCCAATATGTTGAAATGTTTTCCCCTATAAGTATTTTCAGACAGAGTTCTAGGTATTACATTAAGATCTTTGATCCATTTTATTTGATTTTTCTTCAAGGGGACAGTGGTCTAGTTTCAAACTACATGTGGATATCTGGTTTATCAAGAACCATTTCTTTCAGAGGCTACTTTTTCTCCAACTTATATTTTTTAGCATCTTTGTCAAGAATCTGGCTCAAGTGCATAAATTTATTTTCTGGTCCTCTATTTTGTTCCATGGATATATCTGTGTGTTTCTATCCCAAATCCATGCTATTTTTCTGACTATGGCTCTATAGTATGTTTAAAATCAGGTATTATATGCCTAAACTCTTATCACCATGGTATTATCTATCTCTTGTCAGTTTTCATCATAACATTTACTTCAACTTGTAATTATTTTCTTTCTTCTCTTGTTTTTATTAGATTTATATTTCTCCCACTACCACATAGGGTCTATACCTCTGTAGTTCAGATTTTTGTTTGTTTGAGAGAGAGTCTATGTGGCCTAGGCTGCTCTCAAACTCTGGGCTCAAGTGATCCTGCTTAATCAGCCTCCTGAGTAGGTAGGACTACAGGCATGAACCACCCTGACCCATTTTTTAATTTACTATTGAATCCTAAATCCTAGCATAGTTCTAAATATACTATAGGCATTCAGTAACTATGGTAAAAGAATTTCTATTTTGAAATATATGGAATATGGGAAAGGCAGAGAAGTTGAGCTCTTCTACCCAATGTTCTATAACTCAAGAATACTGAAGGCATAACTTGAATGCATTTTGTTCAAACAGAAAGTGCCTTTTCTACCAAAGTATTACTTGCTCATAAGATCTCAATACTTCCTGATCTCTAATCTTGCCCCAAATTAGAATCAATATCACAGATGATTGCTTTAATCATTTTGCTATTTTTTTATGTGTGAAACAGGGGAGATTTCATTTTGTTTAGCTGTGCAATTTTCTGTTTCACATTATATATTTCTTTTAAGTCATGGGGTACCAAACCAGCAGGTCTTGCATGGAATTTTGAAGATGTATTTGGCTTGGTCAACACAGTAGTCTTTTAATTTTTTTTTTCCTTCAGCTCTCAAACTACCCCAAAGTCAACCATGTGGAATATTACCTGTAGAGGATACAGTTTTATTTTATTTCCATTTAGTTCAAGTTTCCAGATCTCTCTAGAAATAGCTTTTTTCTTTCATTTTTTATGATACTTTTATTAACCTTTCACATATTGACAATGGTTGTGATAAAGCAGTATATTCTGGAATATCAGTGACCTGCTTGAAATGATTGTACTTTCTTTTTTTTTTTTTAAAGAATTTTTTAATATTTATTTTTTAGTTATCGACGGACACAACATGTTTGTATGTGGTGCTGAGTATCGAACCCGGGCGTGCACGCATGCCAGGCAAGCATGCTACCGCTTGAGCCACATCCTAGCCCAATTGTACTTTCTTTTGATTCTGCATCACAAGTCTTCATTTTATTTTTATGCTTTATATAACTTTATATACAGTACAGACAAGACTAAGGTAATATGACATGGTTTCTCTCAGAGAAAGGGCAGGCCTCCCCTCTACCTCCATTAGTGAGTATGAGGGCTTATCACAGGTTCCTTAGGGTGGCCTTCCAGCATGGGTTCTGACTCAGATCCATGTATTTCAAGGTCTTTAAATTGCCTACATGGTCCTCATTCAGCCAGAGATTAGGCCATTCTATCCTGCTTTATACCTGACATTTTAATAGATTTATTTCTAAAAAGAGTTCTTAGAAATGCTATAAAAGTGTACATAATTCTGATTCTTAAGTGTGTACAAAAGTATACGTGTATTCATGTGAACAGTGAGAAAAGTACAGTGGTTAATATGGCATGTGAGGTTGGGCTATCCAGATGTAATGTGTTGTTTCACTTGTTACAAGAAGCACAAATTTAATTCATAATTTGAAAAATCTTTGTTCAATAAAAATTAATTAAAACAAAGATAAATTTCCAAATAAACAAATGAAAAAATATTTTGCAATTTACTCAGTTATAATTAATAGAAATTATATATATTCAAGGCTCATGATGTGATGATTTGATGAAGTGTATACATTATGAAATGATTACAACAATCGAGTTAATTAGCACATAAAACACATAAAATCACCTTACATAATTGCTACTGGGTATATTTGTACTTGTGGTGAGAATACTTTATTATGTGCAAGTATTAAATTATTGTTAACTTGACTCAATATGCTATACATTAAATCCTAAGAATCGATTCATTTTATAAATTAAAGTGACCCTGATAATCACTTTTCTACTCTGTGCTTCATTGAGGTTATTATTTTTAGATTTCACATCCAAGTGAGATCATGCAATGTCTTTCTGTGTCTGACTTATTTTTCTTAACAGTATATCACTAAGGTTTATTTATGTTGTCACAAATGGCAGAATTTCTTTTGTATGGGTTAATAATGTTCCATTACATATATACTATATTTTATTTATTCAATCATTCATTTATGGACAATTAGGTGGACTCCATATTGTGAATAATGGTACTAGAACATAGATTGCAAATATCTCTCCAACATAATAATTTCATTTCTTTGGATAAATAGGAGTAGGATCACAGGGTCAAATATTAGTTATATTTTTTATTATTTAGAAACCTCTGTAGAGTTTTCCACTATGTTTGTATTCATTTACATTTCTACCAACAGTATATGATGGTTCCATTTTCTTCACACCCTTGCCAGTATTTGCTATCTCTTGTCTTTTTGGTAATAGCCATCATAGCTGTGAGGTGATATCTTGTTGTGGTTTATATTGGCATCTTCCTCATAATCAGTGATGTTGAACACCTTCTCATATATACGTTGATCATTCGTATGTCTTATTTTGAGAAATATCTTTTCAGGCCTATTGGCAACTTTTTAATTAGGTTATTTGATTTTGATTTTTTTAGTTATTTTGTTCCTTATGTTTATCATATTAATCCTTATGTCTATCATATTAATCTCCTTACATATACGTGATATTCAAATATTTTCTTATATCACAGGTGGTTTTTTAATTTTATTGTTTCCTTTGCTGTGTAGAACTTTTTGTTTTACTTAGTCCCATTTATTTATTCTTATTTTTGTTGTTATCAAACAGATTATTGCAAACACCAGTGTTGAGATTTTTTCCTATGTTTTCTTCTAGGACTTTTATGGTTTGAAGCTTTATATTTAAGCCTTTGATAATTTTGAGGGTTTTTTGTTTGTTTGTTTGTTTGTTTTTGCACATGGTGAGAGCTGATTGTCTAATTTCATTATTTCACCTGTGGATATCCAGTTTTCTAAATAACATTTATTGAACAGGTTGGCCTTCCCCTATTGTGTTTCCTGGGGCCTTTGTTAAATATTCATTGATATTTTATGTATGGATTTAGTTCTGAGTTCTCAATTCTCCTCCATTACTCTGTTTCTTGCCAGCACCATACTGTTTTGATTACTATTGCCTTGCAATGTATTTTGAATCAGGATGTGAGATCACTTCAAATTCTTTCTTTCTCAATATGGCTTTACAGTGTTATCTGGTTTGGGTGTGAGGGTGATGCTGACCTTACAACATGACTTGGAATTTTTCCTTCCTCTTCAAATTTTGGAAGTGTTTATGAAGGGTTTGCAATAATTAATACTTAAATAGTTGTTAGAGTTCCCTAGTGAAGCAATCAGGTCATGTCCTTTTATTTGTTGGGAAGATTTTGATTACTGATTCATTCATTATTATTAATTATTGTTTTACTTACTTTTTTATTTATTCATGATTCAGTTGTGAAAAGTGTATGATTCTATGAAATTATTAATTTTTCCTTAGGTATTTCAGTTTGTTGGTATGTAATTATTCATGATAGTATCTCATAATTCTTTGAATTTCCGTGTTATCAATTGCAATGTTTTCTTTCTAAATTTATTTGAATCTTCTTTTTTTTCTCAGTATAACTAAAGGTATCTTAATTTTGTTTATCTTTTCTTTGGGTTTTTCTTTTAACCCTTTTCATTTTATTTCTCATCTTAATTTTTTTAGTTCCCAGAAGTATAAATTTACATTGTTTATATGAGATCTTTTTTCCTACTGTATGCATTTATGGCTATATGCTTTCCTCTTTCTTAAAAAATATTTTTTAGTTGTCAATAGACCTTTATTTTACTTATTTTTATGTGGTGCCAAGGACTGAACCCAGTGTCTCACACATGCTAGTCAAGCACTCTACCAGTGACCCATATCCCCAGCCCCTTAAGACTGCATTTTCTATGTCCCATAAGTTTTTGTATGTTGATTTTCTATATTCATCCTTATGATAAATTTTAACTTTTTTATCAATTACTTCTTGACCACTTGGTTATGCCAAACTATGTTATTTAATTTTAACACATTTGTGAATTTCCCAAAATTCTTCCTGGTTTTGATTTCATGTATCACTGAGGTTAAAAAGGACATTTTGTATTATTTAACATTTTGTTAAACTTGTTAAGTCTTGTTTTCTGGTCCAACATGATCTAACCACCAAAATGTTCCATGTGGACTAGAAAAGAATGTGTGTTCTGTTGTTGTGAAATGGAATATTCCATATATATTCCTTAGTCTCATTGGTTTACAATGTTATGAAGGTCTGCTGTTTCTAAGTAGAATTTGTCTCATTTCTCTATTTATTATTGAAAGTGGGGTAATGTACTCTACTATTACTGTATTGATGTCTATTTTTCCTTCAGTTGTAATAATTGTTTTTTTTTATATTTAAGTATTTCAAAGTTGGATATATAAATATCCATGATTATTATATCCTCATCATGAATTGACTTCTTTATTATTATATAATGAACTTCTTCTTGGAATGTTTTTTTTTAAATTTTTAATGGACATAATAATTGCACAAATCTATGGGATTCAAAGTGATGTTGTGATACATATTACATTGTGTAATGATCAGCATAATTAGTATATCCCTCAACTCAAATATATATCACTTTTTGTGGAAAAAACTTTCAAATATACTCTTCTAGGTATTTTCAAATATATAATTCATAATTGTTAATTATAGTCACCCTACTGTGCCATAGAACACAAGAAATTATTCCTCCTATCTACCTGAAACTTATCCATTGACTAACCTCTCCCCATTCCCACTCCTATTCACTTTGCAGTCTCTAGTAACTACTATTCTACTCTATACTTCCATGAGATGAGCTTTTTCAAATTCTACAAAGAAGATCATGTGATGTTTGTCTTTCTGTGTGTGGCTTCTTTCATTTAGTACAATTATCTCCAGTTCCACCTGTGTTATTGCAAATAATAGAATTTCATGCTTTTCATGGCTGAATAATATTTTATTGTAAATACATATACCATGTTTTCTTTATTCATTCATGCATTGATATAAATTCAGTTTCAGTCTATATACTAGCTATCGTAAAAGTGCTACAATTTTAAAAAAGCAGTGTAGATAGCTCTATGACATGCTCATTTCAGTTGCTTTAGATATATAACCAGTGGTGAGATTTCTGGGTCATATAGTAATTCCATTTTTTATTTTAAAATGACAAAAAAGTTTTGCCTACTATAAATATAACTACACCTGAGCATTTTGTTAAAACAGATGCATATAGTATATTTTATCCAATCCCTTCACTTTTAGCCTATGTCTATCCTTAAGTCTAAAGTCTCTTGTGGAAAGCATATTGTTGAATATCATTAGTTTTTAATTCATTCATCTACTATGTCTTTTGACTGCAGAATTTAGTATATTTATATAAGGTAACTTTGATACTAATAAGTACTATTAACACCTTGTTAATTGTTTTATGACTATGTTGTAATTCCATTGTTCCTTTTTGCCTGTCTTGTATTCCTTTGTGGTTTTTCTTTTTTCTTTCTTTCTTTTTTTTTTTTGTGTGGGTGGGTACCAGAGATTGAACCCAGGGGCACTTGACCACTGAGCCACATCCCCAGCCCTATTTTGTATTTTATTTAGAGACAGGGCCTCACCATTGCTGAAGCTGGCTTTGAACTGGCAATCCTCCTGCCTTAGCCTCCCAAGCCATTGGGATTATTGGCATGCACCACCACACCTGGTCCTTTGTGATTTTTATTTTATATTAACATGCTTTGATTCCTTTCTCTTTATGTATTGTGTATGTCATAGAAGTTGTATATGTAATAAATATAGCATTCTATTAAGCTGTTATCAAATTAACTTCAATTACATATGAATTCTATTTCTCCCACTGTAGGAGACCAAGCATGCATGTGACTGAGTCACACTCCCCAGCTGGGTGCTGAGGCACTCAGTCACAGAAATGTGGCAGAGCTTTCCTCACCCTTCTTGGGTTAGAGGGTCGGTGTCTCGGGCATGGGTGTGTCTTGCTACAGCCCCATGGGTGAAGCTATGCTCACCTGTTCCTTTGTAATATAACCCCTTGCCCTGTTTAGGATAGAATCTTCCATGGAAGTGCCTTGTGTGTGTCCCCTTCTCTTACTGTGCCATTGGGTGTGGCCTACCCAGGTGTCAGTCAACCTGCTGACAGTGGATATCATGAAGATAGACTCAGCCCCCTGAAACCTGACCCCTTGCTTCATTTGAATAGCTTCTCCTCAATATAAAAGGGGTCAGTGTGTGCTCTTGCTCTCTCTCTTCCTGGGGACCCTTAAGTCATAGGAGCCGTCACAGCGAGGACCCCAAACAAAAAGGTATTTGTGTCTCTTATTTCATGCAGCCCAGTTAGCCCACTTTCCCTGGAGTGACCCCTGAGGCTTTTTGTTGTGAGAACAAAAACCCGGCATCCCACAGACCACATTTTATGGTATTAATATCACACATATATCATGTATCCATTTGAAATTATTATAGCTATAATTATGTTTACTATTTTGTCTTTCAACTTTCATTTTAGACTTAAGTGATTTCTATACTACTTAAAATTGCACTACTATAATAATCTGAATTGATTATGTATTTACATTTATCAGTGTATTTTATACTTTCCTATGTTTCCATTTTTGGCACTTTACATTCTTTTAATCAAACTGAAGAACTCCCTTACTAAAGGAGTCAGGTCTAGTGGTGATAAATTCTCAATTTTTTTATCTGCAAATGTTATTTTCTGTCATTCATTTCTGAAAGAATTATTTTCTTGGTGTAGTACTTTTAGTTGACAATTTTTTTTTCCTTTTAGTACTTTGAGTATATAATCTGTCTCCAAACTACCCTGCAAGGTTTTTGTTGTAAAATGTCTTAATTGTTCTGAAAGTTATATGTGGCTTTCTGCATGTGTGACTGTCTATTCTCTTGCTAAATTTCAATATTCTCTTTGTGTTTGACTTTTGACAATTTTATTATAACAAACCTGGGATTGTCCTTTAGGTTAAATTTGCTTAGAGTTCAGTGATTCACACAAGTGTAGATGTACATAGCATTCCCAAGGTTTGAGAAATTTTCTGCCATTAGTTCTTTTAATAAGCTTCTTGCCTCTCTCTTTCCTTGTGAAACTCCCAATAGTTCACATATTCATACTCCTGATGGTATCCTAAATTCCCTTATGTTTTTTTTCAGTATTTTTCACTTTTTTTTTCTTTTGGCTAATGGGATTATCTCCAGTTTCAATCAAGTGGTGTTGGAGCTGGGTCATATGGCTACAACTAAGTTTAAAGTAGGTTTCACAATTGGCAGCCCACTTACTAGCCACTTCAGTCAGCATCATGGATTTTGTTTGGTCTTGGGTGGACTGGATTCCCTTTATGACCTTGTCTATGCTGGGATAAGGGTCCACCTGAGTTTTCCCACTTGGAACTGTAGACAGAAGGCTTGTTTTCAGGTACATAAATAAGTGTGGCTTCCATTGGTTCCCAGGGAGAGATCTTAGTGTCACTGGGTGTGGTGTTAAAGAAATAGGCCTGGCCCTGGTCTTGGAATGAGATTTAGTTGAAAAGTCACAGGGTTGCTTCATGTTACACAGCTAAGACCAAGATCTGAAGGCCTGTTCTGGTGACACAGATGTGTATGTCTCCTGGTAAATTCCTAGATGTATGGATCCACTCACAGAATACACTCACAGACTTTAGCTAAGAGGATATCTACCTAACTTACAGGGATGCTTCATGGTCCATAACTAGGCCTGAGGTCAGGGTATCAGTCACTCAAGATACAGGTGGGCATGACTCACCTCAAGGCTCTTGGTGGAGACTTCTGGTGGCACAATAGGACTTGCAGCTGAGTCCACAAGGAAACAAAGCCATTTTCAGGTCTGTAGGTGAGACCCAGCCACAAATTTCCCACCTATGTGTGACCTGCCCTCACAAACAACATTCCTTGGTCTTGGGCTCTTCTGCAAATTAATAGACTCCTCCATAGTGCCACCAGAACACAATGGCACATTTGTCCAAGGATGGTTATAAATTAATGTTCCTATGGGGGTATTTGAGCAGGGGACCTCTTATTCTGCCATTTTACTGAATACAAATTAAAGCAAAAATTATAGTTTACTAGTCACTGAACTCTGAAAGCAGACTAATTTGCTAAAAATCAATTCACTGAAATTCAACCTATCAGTAATTCACCACATCAGTAGATTAAAGACAAGAATCACATGATTATCTCAATAGATACAGAAAAAGAATTTGACAAAATACAGCATCCCTTCCTGTTCAAAACACTAGAAAAACTAGGGATAATACGAACATATCTCAACATTGTGAAAGCTATGCGTACTAAGCCCAAGGTCAACATCATTCTAAATGGAGAAAAATTGAAAACATTCCCTCTAAAAACTGGAAGAAAACAGGGATGCCTTCTTTCACCATTTCTATTCAGCATATGTATTGAAACTCTAGCTAGAGCAAATAGGCAAAAGAAAGAAATTAAATGGATACAGGGGCAAGGGTTGTAGCTCAGTGTTAGAGTGCTTGCTTAGAACTTGTGAGGCACAGCATTCAATCCTCACAATCACATTAAATAAATAAATAAATAAACAAATAAATAAATAAAAATATATTGTGTCCATCTACAACTTAAATAAATAAATGGACACAAATAGGAAAAGAGCTCAAAATGTCCCTATTTGCTAATGACATGATCCTATGTTTAGAAGGCCCAAAAAATATCCACCACAAAACTTTCTAGAACTCATAAATGAATTCAGCAAAGTAGCAGGATATAAAATAAGCATCCATAAATCAATTGTATTCCTATACACCAATGATGAATCAGGTGAAATAGAAATCAGGAAAATGATCAGACTCATAATAACCTCAAAAATTAAAAAACCTGGGGCTGGGGCTGTGGGGGGCGGGCGTTCAGTGGAAGAGTTCTTGCCTAGCATGTGTGTGGCACTGAGTTTTATTCTCAGCACCACATATAAATATATAAAATAAAGCTCTATAAATAACTAATAAAAATATTTTTTTAAAAAGAAGACTGCATCTTCTTTAAAAAAAAAAAATAAATGAAATACCTGGGAATCAATCTAACAAGAGAAGAAAGACCTCTACAATGAAAACTACAGAACACTAAAGAAAGAAATCAAAGAAATTCCAATGATGTTCTTTGTAGAAAAATCAGTCATGAAATTCATTTTGAAAAATAAGAGGGAAGAGTAGTCAAAGCAATCCTTAGTGAGAAAAATGAAGCAGGAGGCATCAAAATACCAGACCTTAAATTATTTAGGAAGACATAAATATGATAAATGACCATATGATTAATATTAGGGCTTCTAAACCTATGACAAAATAGTTTCCTTTTAGTTTTAGATGACAGAAGTCTGAAATAAGTTTCATTGAGCTAAAAATAAAGTCCAGCTTCAATGAGAAAGACTGATTCTTCACTTCCTAATTTCCTCTCCTAAAAACCATTGTGATTATGTTAGGTTCACCTCAATGATCTGAAGGATACTCCCCAGCTTGGGCAAATAGACAAAATTCATAGGTTTTGAGTATTAGAAACATATATAATCATTGGGGAAGGATAATTATTTAATACTACAACTTTATATCTATTAAGATTTTGAATTAAGTTTGAAAACCTTCCAACAAGAAAATCATAAGGAAGATTTTTCTTGATGAACGTGTCACAAATTCAGAAGGGAGGGGGCAAAACCAACACCAATCTTACATAAATATTTCTACCAAATGAAAGAAAGGGAAGTCACTGATAAGCAAATTGCATGGGGCTGAAATAATTCCATCAAAATATAATAAAGACATTTAAAAAACACTACAGACCAATATACCTAATTAATAAAAGAACATTTAAAATTACATAAGAAGGGGCTTGTAATTTAGCTCAGTGGTAGAGCAATTGCTTAGCATTCATAAATCCCTTGGTTTGATCCAAAACACCAAAAGAAGAAAAAAGGGTAAGAAAATCAAGTTCAAAAATACATTAAAGGACAAAAATTCACGAATAAATAAAGATTAGCCCATGAAAAGTAATGTTGGTTTAACATTCAAAAAGCAATTATTACATGTTGCTTTTGTATCTGATTTGTGCTGTGTTTATCAGCTCTAGGAGTCTTCTGGTGAGGTTTTTTTTGTTGTTGTTGTTTGTTTGTTTTGGCTCTTCTAAGTATAGGATCACATCATCTGCAAACTGATAATTTGGCATCATCCTTTCCTATTGTATCACTTTAAATTCCTTCTCTTGCTTAATTGCTCTGGCTAAAATTTCTACTATAGTGAATAGGAGAAGTAAGAGTGGATATCCTTATCTTGTTCCTGATTTTAAAGGAATTTCTCTTAGTTTTTTTCTCTTTGTGGTATAATGTTGGCTTTGGGTTTGTCTATATATATATATATATTCTTCTTTTAGACTGTTGAAGTAAGTTCCATCTACCCATAGTTGCTCCAGTATTTTTAACATGAATGGGTGCTAGATTTTTGTCCAAGGGCTTTTCTACATCTAATAAAATGACAATATGAGTTTTGTCCTTCTATTTTTGTAAGGAATTATGTCATAGATTTGCATATGTTAAACATTCCTTGCATCCCTAGAATGGAACCAATTCAATCATTATGTAGACTCTTCTTCATGTGTTTTGAATATGAATTTCCTATATTTTATTATAGATTTTTATATCTGTGTTCATCAGGAATATTGGTCTGTGGTGTTTCTTTACTTGATGTGTCCCTTATCTGGTTTTAGTATGAATGTGATTCTGGCTTCATTGAATGAATTTGGAGTATCCCTTCCCTTTCTATTTCATCAAATAATTTGAGGTATACTGGCATTAATTTTTTTAAAGGTCTGGTAAAATTCAGCTGGGAATCCATCTAATTCTGGGGCTTTTCTTTGTTGGAAGTTTGTTTGTTTGTTTGTTTAATACTGTTTCAATGCCATTGCTTCATATCGATCAGTTTAGGTTCTGTACATACCCTTGGTTCACTTTTGGTAGGGTGTATGTGTCTATGGGTTCTTATTTTAGTTATTCATATTTTCCTTCTTTTTAGCTTAGCTACAGTTTTCTTAATGGTTGATCTATTCAAACATAACCCACAATGAAATGACACATGAAATAAATGACAGAAAAATGGAAAATTTACAAGAATGTGGAAGTTAAACAACATATTCTGAAACAACCAATTGATCAAAAGGTATCACAAGGAAAATTAGAAAATGCTTAAAAACAAGAAAATGAAAGTACATGTAGCAAAACTTATGAGATACAGCCAAAAGAGTGCTTAGAGGGAAATTGAGAGTTAAATAGTCCATATCAATGACCTAATGCACTATAAGTGCCGAGAAGAAAAAACAGCAATATAAACACAAAACTAGAAAAAAGAGGAAATAACAAATATCAAAGTGGAAATAAAGGAAAAAGGATGTAGAAAATAATAGGAAGAATCAATGAAAACAGAAGTGTGTTCTTTGAAATGAATCAATAGGTAATTTCTAATTTTTTCAATCAAAAATCATCTGAACTGATCAGCTCAGGATGCAGGTCTACCCATCAAAAATACAAAATTAATCATTTATATTGAACATATTCACCTTTCACTTTTTAAGAACCTAAAGTCTTTTATGATATGTAACTATACTCCAAAGAAATATATAGGATGGGAGGCTAGTTTAGCCCTAGGACTAGGAACTTTTAGAAGAGATGTGACAAATAATTTATTTTCTCATGCTCTTCTTAATAGTTTGGTAATTGCTTCTTGAAGAGATGAGTTAAGGCCCTATCCAATTTGAAACATAAGTGGTGCCGTAATTGATTAGCATAGCCTACCTTGAGTAAGGACTTGGTTTATGTGCTAACCTTGTTTTATAAATGGACAATTAAAATTCACAATAAAGTCTAGAGTATTGAAGTTCAATACCACAGTTCAAAAGTAAATACTAGTAAAATTCAGGTCATTTACTTTTGCTTTCAGTTATCCATTATTTTTTCCTACTTCCACAATTACCCTCTTTCTTCTTGCTCTTATTGCACTTTCCCAGGCAGAAACAAAATTTTATTCTGTTCTCCTGTCAATTCTTGCAGGCAGGTAACACATATTAGTTTCTTTCCTTTATTATTTAAATATTCATTAAGTATTATTCATGTTGTCAATACTGACTAAACACTGCAACATAAATAGCAGTTGCAATATCAAATATGATATCAATTTTTTATCTTAAAAAATGCGGAGACCAGATTTTGTCCCTCCCAATTTTTCTCTGTTTGCTTCTTTTTGATAAAAACTCTTTGAAATTGTTGGCGATGCTTGTCTCCATTTCTCTCCATTATATTTGTCTGTATTTCTCTTCTCTCATTGTCTTTGGACCAATCCTAACCAGACAAAATTCCACTGCACACTTCCAACGTTAAGGGGCTCTTCTCCTAATTCATTTTGCAAACACAATTACAAACACCTCCTTCACCAAAGATTTCCCTTATTTGATTTCTATCTCATATTGATATCACAGACTCCTGTATGGAATTAAAATCCTTTCTCTAGGTGGTTGTATTTAGTTTTATGTTTGCTTTGTTTTATTAAGTTTTTATATTACTTGGTATATGTAACTTACATACAATAATGTCCATGGATTTTTAGCATAGTTTTATGAACCCTGACAAATATGTAAACATTCCAAACCCCTATTCCAGTCAAAATACAGAATATTCCCATCACCTCCAACATTTTGTCATGCCTCTTCAGTCTATTCTATTTTTATCCTCCCTCTAAAATCTGATGTAAAGTCTAATGTAACTTACCTTTGAACATTCTAAAAATTCATACATAGAAATAATACACCTTCACTTTTCTGTGGTTTTCTTGTCTTAATAAATCATTTCTGATATTTTTCCATGATTTGTATGCCTCAGTGATTTACTCCTTCTTTTTGCTAGATAGAACTGTATTTTAAAAACCATGCATTCCCATGTTAATGGCTATTTTAATCATTCAAATTATTACGTTTTGTGAATACAATTGGTATGAAAACTTATGTTCAAGTCTTATATATACATTAGGTTTCATATTTCTTGTGTATGATGGGAATTGCTTACCCTATAGTAACCATGCTTAAGGTTTATATAAAATTTCCTATATTTCCAAAGCTGCTGAACCATTTTACATTACCACAGCAAAGCATAAAAGTTTCGATTGCTCTACATTTTCTCCAGTATTCCATATTGCTGGATTTGTTTATAATCATAGACATTCTACTAGATGTGTAGGAGTATTTCACTGCAGTTACCATTTCTATTTTGCTAATGTCTAATAATGTTGAACACATTTTCATATTTTTGTACCCAGACATTTATAAGCTGAGGCCCAGAACTCATCAGTGGCTAATCTGACTCTCTTACCTACTCCCGCTCTGAGCTCTTCAGTCTTCAGTCCAGGTTGAAATCTTGGATCTTATAACCCATCTTATGCTCCCTTATTTATGATGGACATACAGAAGAATACTTTCGGAACAATTGGACTATGAGTCAATGAAAGGGATGCAGCAGTAAGTGGAGGAAGAAATGGAGTTTAGAAGGGTTTTCTTTAAATGGTAGAACCTGAATATGTTTATAAGCTGAGAAGAATAGGATGCCAGGACAAGGAGAGAGAGACTGAATATGCAGGAAAAAAATAATTCATGAAGTTACTTTCTTCTATAAATACTGTAATACAATGGCTCTGGGAATGACTACAGAGCTCTTGTTACAGCAGTTCCAATATAAAACCAGCTGCAAGCCCATTAACATGGCATTTTAATGAAATAAGCATATAAGAAGGAATATATAAAGCAAATCTATTTAAAGATGGTTTGTTTGGAATGATGCCAGCATTAACTTAATATTAATTTTAAATGGTAGAAAAAGTAAAAGATTTTAAGGATTTTTAGAACTACTATTGTAGTTACCATAATATATTGCTTTGCCAAAAATATTCTGAAAACAGAGCAATTTAAGAAGCTATTTTGGAAAGTAATTGCAAAGATTTTCCATTAAAACAGTTTCATTTTCTCTTTTTCATTAAATCTCAAGTAAATCCATAGCCATACATAGAATATTGTTTATCGTATGACACGTCTCACAGCATAATAAAACCTTAGATGAGACTTTGGCACACAAAGAGAATTTAATTCCATTAAGAATTCTTACACTTCTTTCTTTAAAGTAAGATCTCAAATCATATTAATTTTGTGAATAATATCCCACTGACAGCTGCACAGCTGCCCATTCACTGTACAAACGATGAGATATTTTGCTTCAGCATTTCAAATCAGTCAAACAGGTGGTTAACCTTTTAACTCTCTTTTTCTTTTTTAAATGGAGCAAATCTAATAGCCATTCATGTCATGCAGAATGTCAGGAGCTACTCATAGGAACTTACCTTATCTTTTGCTCCCTCCTCCTCATTTTTAACCAGTCAGCAGTTCAAAGTTATGGTCTCTTGGAAGCTTACAGTTCTGTCACATTCAAGGATTAAATCTTCAGGGAATGATAAAAGAATAAAAAGTAGCTTTAGATTCCCTCTCAGGAAAAATGAAGACTTACATTAATACAGTATTTTGCATACAATTTTATGAAGATAAAAATTCATCCTGGAACTGCTAGGAGGTCACTTAAAAATTCTTATTGTATAATACTCACCTGACTTGTTCACCTGTTTATGATGGCAGTCCAGAATGAGAAAATACAGGGAAATAAAGGAAGCAATTATCAAAGACACAATAAATTATTTCATAAAAATAGAAGTATATGAATTTCTAGAGTGAAAGGGGCTGGCAAATGCCTAGCAAAAATAAAAATGACTAATTCTATCTGAATCGATGAGACATTAAAAAAGTTTAGGATACTAAAGATAAAGAGAAAAATCTTAAAACATACTGTAGAGAGTCAGGATGTTTAAGGCTGAAACAGAAAGAAAATCCTCACTCAGACCATTGAAATCATAATTACATTAATTGTCTTAATAAAAGAGACTTTAGAAGTAGGGTTAGGTTCTAGAAATAGTGTGATCAGTAACTCGGTTGAGGTGTTTAAAGACCCCACTTCTAACTGCCCCGTCCTTCTCCCTGTGTATCTCCTTAAGTCTGGTTAAAATCTGCATCTGGTTAAAGTCTGCATTTAAAATCAACACCAGTTATATCAGCCATCAAATGAACACAATTAACATTACATATACACTGGGTGTCTTATCTCTGTAATTAGAATTTCTGCTGTGCAAGCAAAGGATAAGGACAGGTCCCCTTGTCTCTACATATGCATGTACTGCACCCTCACTGCTCTCTGAGGTATTGGCCCTACTCCTCCCTACTTCTACAAACCCTCATTTCTTCTTCCATAACAGACAGTTCAGCAATGTTCGCCACCCAGTGCCTCGGTTCCAGCTCTCAAGCATTCAGAAGCAGACATGAATATTCAGAAATGAAAAACTATAAAACAAAACAAAAACCTTAAATTATGCTGCATGCAGTGACACACACCTGTAATCTCAGTGGCTCAGGTGGTTGAGGCAGGAGGATCACAAGTTCAAAGTTGGCCTCAGCAATTTAGCAAGGCTCTAAGCAACTTAGTGACATCCTGTCTCTAAATAAAAATATAAATGTTGGGGATGTGGCTCAGTGTTAAGTGCTCCTGGGTTTGATCCCTGACACACAAACACACACACACACACACACACAAAAAAAAAAAAAAAAAAAAAAAAAAAAACATTATATTTACACATGATAATATAAAAATATAAACACCTAATTAATGTCTTAATCACTGTTATTGGCATGTTTCATTTAATAGAAGAACTTAATGTTAATAAAATAGTAGAGTTTGTCATAGTATAAAATAACAATTTTTTATACAATTCTTTGAGGTGAAATACTACCTCCAAGGATATAATCATATTTAAGGAATTACCTCCTCTTTTCAGATACAATAAATAACATAAAATTACAGTGAAAATTGGTCGATACATTTAAAATATATTTTCTCAAAGTAAGCCAAAGAGGGAGTATACATGAAACAAGATTGGCCATGAAGCTGCAATAATATTTCATGGATTTAACTAATCTATTTTGACTAATTTTATGTATTTACTAATTTGAATAATAAAGAGCTTAAAATAAAACATATTGGTCATGAAGGATGCAAAGGTAAGAAAACAGTTATGAAGAAATCAGAACATGTATTAATAGAAATTCAAGAAATTGAAGAAAGGAGTATTGTTTTATTCAGCTTTCCTTTCCTTCTCTTCCAAATGAGCTGCCCATAGAGAGCGTCAGTGCACCATGCCCCTTCAGCTGTGCTCTGCTATGGAGGAGGCCTTCCTTATCCTATTTGGCTGTGGCTGGTGGGGAAAGCTTCCTGGAATTCAGTCAGAGATCCATTTTGCTTTTGCATTAAACTATGTCTTCTATTTTTGTAAGTAATAAATAATGACATTCTGGTTTCTAATCTGCTATTCTTTATTTCTAAATTTGTTCAGCATCCAGGTAGAAAACAAAGAAAAGGCTATTTATTGTACCCATTCAGAGGCCCCAATAGTATCTGTGTATTATTTATCATCATTCCATTAAATTTATTCACTGAAGGATCAGGTATTACAATACAACCATATTTCCTCTTATACAACATTCTATTTTTCCTAAAGGCAATAATTCCTGTCTTCATTTATTTCTTAGTCATCTGTTTGCCTTTTATTAGTCCTTCATGAAATTTAAAAATCTCTAGCTTTCTCTTTCACAAGATAAATTTAATCTACAAAAGTTGTATCCTTTTTATTTTCCTAGAGTCCTCTTTGCTGAAGCCCTAGAGCATTTTGTTCCAATTTTAACTACTTATTCTGTAGGCCTATTGCACTGTTGTTATCCCAGAACTTTCTTTGGTGCCTGTCGAATGTGGATTCCCTATTTCTTAAATTCTGTTTCTCTTTTGTTCATGGTATAATATTTATTTTGGTGGAACACATTGTCAAATTAATCCATGATAATTTTACCTAGGAAGTAAATTTTTGAAATTTAATAATGTTATGTCATGTTTTATCAATCAGCATAGAATGAAGATAGAATTTTATGTGAGAAATTGTTTACCTTAACTGTTTTGAAACTATTATTCCTGCCTGTTTTATCTTCCAATTTTGCTGTTGAGAAATACAATATCATTCGGATTCCTAATTCTTTTGGTTTAACCTGTTTTTTATTCACTGCAAATTTGTTCAGGTATTTACTCCATGCCCAGTTTCATAAGAATATCCTAATTAGTGTAAACTAAGTAGCAGATGGTATTCTGCCTGCCAATAATTGCCCAGAAACAGGCATGTAACATTAATTAACCCATCAGACAGAAGGGAAGGAAGGACTTATAATACGTATAAGGAAATACGTAAAGGAAAGGATTTCCACTCTCCTTCTAAATTTGAACTATAAATTCTGTAGCCCACATTGTCACTGTCAGCTACCTTGTGAACATTATTAAACTAATAACAGTGATTAACACATTAATTAGGTGTTTATATTTTTCATATAATTATGTTAAATATACAATTCAAATTGTTTTATAATTGTTCATTTTTGGATACTCATGTCTGCTTGTGGATGCTGGAGAGCTAAAATCAGGGCACTAGGTGGTGAACATTCATTAACTGTCTGCTATGGAAGGAAAAATGAGGGTTTCTAGAAGTAGGGAAATGTAGGGCCATACCTCAGAGAGAGAGAGGGGATGATGCAGTACATGTAGATGTAGAGACAGGGGACCAGAAATTCTAACTACAGAGATAAGACACTGTGTGTGTATGTGTGTGTGTGTGTGTGTGTGTGTGTGTGTGTGTGTGTGTGTGTTGTGTTCTTTTGATGACTGATATAACTGGTATTGATTTTAAATGCAGCAAAATCTCATTTATTTTGTTCTGGTTTCTGCATTTACAAAATTAAAAACCTGAAGTGTCAACAAGGAAAATTCAATTTGCAGTAGTCAATCGACAGTGCTTGATTATTAAGAGACATCAGGAGGGACACTTCAAAGAAATCAATACTGTTCAGGCTTGCTATTTGTGGCAACTTCTGCATCCTCTGAAGAATCCCCTCCTGTATTCCTATCCTTCCACTATAGTGGGGATGGGGAGCATACATAAAGTAGATTTAAGCTCTGATCAGATTTGGTGATAACTAGACACATTATCCTGACAGGAAAAAAAAATGGAAGAAAAAGAACTTCATGGAACATTTATTAAAAACAACAAAAATTATAAATACTTCATATGCTTTACTTTTGAAATGCTTATAAAAGAAGCACCTTGAAAGAAATTTTATACACATAAATTATTTATACCTACATACATATGTGTGTATATATATATATATATATATATATATATATATATATATATATATACACACACACACACACACACACACACACACACACACACACACACATATGATCTTCTAATCCCTACAGTATAATTGTTTTCACCTTAAGGTACTAAAATTGTCCCAAATTAAACTTGTGGGTTCCATTGCAGAGGCCATTTCCATTCAATTGAATTAAAAAAAACAACAACAACAACAACAAAAAAAAAAACATTTGACATTATTTGCCTTTTCTACTTATAGAATACTTATTGTGTACAATGTTGGCCATTACTCACAGGTTTTTTTAATTTGTTTTGTTTTTAATATTTATTTTTTAGTTGTAGATGGACACAATACCTTTATTTTATTTATTTTTATTGGTGCTGAGGATCAAACCCAGGGCCTCGCATGTGCTAGGCAAGCGCTCTACCACTGAACTACAGCCCCAGCCCACTCACAGTGTTTTAATATCCTTGTTTATTAAATAATTCAATAAATAATTACAAATCTGCTATATGCCAGCCACAGTTCTGGGCACAGTGTATACAGAGGTGAAAAAAAATGAGTTCCTGCCTTCAGGGAACTTACATTCAATTAGCGAAACCTGATATGAAAAATAATGTTTCTTAAAGTTTACCAATATTTTGATAGAGTTTCAATTTTATGAATTAAAAATATCTGAAGAACAGAAATGTGAAATGTTTTACCCAGGGCAAAATTCCAAGTAGGTAGAACTCAGTTCCTGTATTGATAATAACTGTACTGTCTTATAATTTTACATCATCCTTCTTTGGTCATTTGGCTAATAGAGGGTTGGGTGAATCATTATTTGTCATCAAGGAGCTTGCAATGAAATAAAAAATTACACAAACAACTCGACTTTAGGTAAAATAGTCAGCATTGCACGACATACAGAGCTAGTGACTTCTAAGGATTTTAGGGAGGAAAATAGACTTTACCTGCTTATAGTCTAAGGAACAACTTCATGGAGAAGCTGGTGTTTGAGATACGATTAGAAGCAGAAAGAATTATACAGGCAGGATCAGAGAAAATTTCAAGTTTTCCATGACACTTTTTATACCACCCTAAGAAAACAATTAACATCTGAATGATAAGAAATCAAAATCTCAGTTTTGAAAAAACTATTTCTAGAAAATGATTTGACAAAATAATTTTGTAATATCCTCTTGGATTCTAGAAAGAGCTCCTAGTCAATTTTTACTACCAAAGTAATTGCTATTATCTTTTTTTTTTTTTTTTTTTTTGAGAGAGAGATTTTTTTTTTAATATTTATTTTTTAGTTTTCGGCAGACACAACATCTTTGTTTGTTTGTGGTGCTGAGGATCAAACCCGGGCCGCACGCATGCCAGGCGAGTGTGCTACCACTTGAGCCACATCCCCAGCCCGCCATTATCTTTTTTTATACTACCATATCTTTCAAAGATGTGCATTCCCAGAAAAAAAATCTTCTATAATAATGGTTTTGAATTTTCTCTAGCCCTCATTTCCATCAGTAGAATGGAAATTGGCCAGAAAAGAGGTCAAGGGAACATATACTGGAGGAGACAGTATCTTTCTGTCAAATACCATTAGCCATTGACATTTTAAATGTAGTCATGACCCAATTACCTGTATATGGATTTTTCACTGTGCTAATTACAAATGCACAATTGTTAACTCTAATCCAATTTGTTTACATTCAAAATCACTCTGTCATTGTAAATTCCCAGAGAAGCTAGAGTCAATGACCAAACTAGAAATTCTTTTGCCAGTACTGAAACAATAATATTGCTTTGCAGAAAAGGAATGTGAAATCCAGATTTATAATTGTTTCCCAACCCACAGAAGTGGTAGAATATGGACTTGAGTCCCATTATAAAGTAAATCAAATATTTTTTACAACTTTTCTAATTACATGGAAAATGTTGGACACATACACAACAAGAAACAAAATTTAAGGAATTTTTTGAATTATATTCTAACCTCATTTTTAAAAATAAAATTTTCCTGCATGGGGACTATAAGAAAGTTTTCAAAGTTTTTATAAGAAGTTATTTTCATTGTAATGATACTTTGAAATACACATAGAATTGGCACAATCTATGTATATTTAAGATGTGCATTTAATTATATACACAATCTATGTGTATATAATTCATTTTTGAATCAGTTTTATTGAGTTCTACTTACACATAATAATTGCATCCATTTTAATTAACAGTGGTTGCATTTCTGCAAATACAATCCTTTTTACCATTACCACAATCAATCAAAATAACTATTTTCATGTTCCCAAGGTATTGTTTATACAGCTTTGCACTTGATCTCTATCTCCACCTTCACCAACTGACCATCAATGATCTTATCTCTGTTAATAAGTTTTCCTCTTTCTGATTTTCTAATGAATAGTATATAGTCCCCTGCCTGGCATTTTTATTCATCATACTGCATTTGAGTATTATCCATGATTATATGTATCAATAGTACTTTTCTTTTTATTGCTGATTAGTATATCTATATAGGGATAAATCACTTTATCTATTTATCTTTTATGGGCATTGGGGTTGTTTTCAATTTGAGGCTATTATGAATAAATAATATGAACAAATCTTTGTATTAAAATAACTTCATTTCTCTTAAATGAATTTCATATTATAACCATATTTAACTTACTAAAAAGTTGCCACATAGTTCTACATTCTCACTAGAGATGTATAAAATTTTCAGATCCTTCTTATTCTAAGAATATTTGGTATAGTCAGGCTTTTTTATATAAGCAATTCTCATATGTATATTACTATCTTATTGTAGCTTTATATCATATTTTCTCTATGAATATAGGTGGTGATCATTTTTGCTTGTACTGAATAGCCATTCATGTATATTTTCTTGTGAAGTGTCTAATAAAATAAATTCATGTTTAAAAAGCAGGTAGATTATCTTTGTCTTGTTGAGTTACAAGAGTGCTTTATGTATCTTGACTACACATTTTTATCAGATATATATTTTTCAAACATTTTCTGTCTTTTAAATTGTTTTAACAGTAGAGCTTGATTAAAACAATTATGTGATAAAATACAATTTATCTTTTTTAACTTGATAGCTTATGAGTTTCAGGTCTTTTTTTTTTTTTTTGCTTTGTTTTTTTTTTATCTTGCAGTGCCTAAGGACTAAGCACAAAGCTTTCTTTCCACAGCCTCCCACAGATCTACACCCCAGATCTCTTGGTTTCAGGTTTGAAATATAATGAGTATGATTGATAGGAAATTAATGTTTGCATATGGAATGATAAGACTTGAAATCAGGTAATCTGTTTATATATAATATGTTGTATAATATATTAAATATGTATAATTTAAAAATAGCTTGTTAATATCGAAATCAATCCCTATTAGGATTTTGAAAAGAATTGCCATATATATATATATATATATATATATATATATATATATATATATATATATGATTCATAGCAATATTATCTTCTGTACCAGGACCAAGAATTAAGCATGGAATATCTTTCACCAATGAAAATATCTGGATGTAGATTTCGTATTGGGTCAAGATTTAAAACTAGGAAATATAGATTTGTAATAGGTAAAGATTAGTCATATTTTTTATTTATTCTTCAGTGAGCTTTGGTCATTTCTGTCTTTCAAATAGTTTGTTCATTTCATTTATGTTGTCCAATAAACTGGTAAAGCTAGTTCATAAATATTCCTTATTATACTTTTGATATCTTTAGGATACATACTGAGACCTCTGACTCATCTATTATTTTTAAAAATATTTTTCTTTCTGCCTCCCCTTACCTTATTTGACACCAGCTGATATTATTTCAGCTTTCTTTTCTCTTGTTTCTTTATTTTAAAGAGTATCTATTTCTTCAAGTTCACCATTCTTCTGGAGTATCTAATCTACTATTAATTGCATACAGTGATGTTTAATATCATCTATTGCATTTGTCTCTAGAAGTTACATTTGGTTGTTTTATTACATCCTATATTTTTCTACTCATTCTTTCTTTTATACATTTGTGTACATTAATGAGATTTATAATGGCTGTTTTAAAGTGTTATTCACTAATTGCATTTTTCTCTCACTTTCTATTATTTGATTTTTCTACTAGTTTCTAGTCAGAATTTTTTTTTTCTTTTTTGTATCAAGGATTAAACCCATGGGTGATTAACCACTTAGCCACATCTTCACTCCTTTTTTATTTTATTTTTTTCATTTTGAAACAGAGTCTTGATAGGTGGCTTACAGCCTCGATAAATTGCTGAGGCTGGTTTTGAACCTATGATTCTCCTGCCTCAGCCTCCTGAGTCGCTGAGACTACAGGTTTGTGCCACCATGCCTAACTAATCAATTTTATTAAATAACATACATTGCAGATTTTATGTTGTCATATTCCTTTAAAGAGTACTGGGTTTTTGTCGGGTGTTAAATTACTTGCGTTTCAATTTGATTCATTTAGGGCTTGGTTTTAATTTTTGTTATGCAAGGTCTAATATACTGCCTTTGTTCTTAGACTAAATATCCTTACACTTAACATGTGACACTTGTTAAGATCCTTCTTATGTCTGACATATTGCAAGTTTTCTCCACTCTGGTTAATGGGAAATCAAATAAGGTTCCACCATCAATGAGCCTGTGAAATGATCCTGTCTACTCTTTATCAGTAGTATTTTACATTGCCTTTTGAATTTTCCTGCTACACATATGCAGATTATCACTTAACCATAAAATCAAGGAGTCTTTTCTGCAGATTTCTATGGTTTCCCTCTGTGTAGCTCCTTTCTCTCCAATATTCCATCCATAAATTCTAGCCACCTATTATTGTTATTGTTATTATTATTATTAAATTATTATTATTTAGTTGTGAGAATTTAATCCAGTGCCTCACATGCTACGCAAGCGCTCTACCACTGAGCCTCAACCCTGGCCCCAGTAGTTTTCCTCTTAATTCAGGAAAGCCACAGTACTCTAGCTTCTTACTTTTGTCTGTGTGTTATGATAGCACATGCCTTTAGAAATCAGGCTAGGCCCATAGAATGGGTCACTTTTTTTTTTTAATCCTGGTCAGGGATCATAGTCCCGTGCTCCATTTGATGAGCAGTTTCTTAAAACCTTTGATTCATGTATTTTGTCTGGTTTTCTAGTTTTCCATAGAAAGAGGGGAATTCCTGCTTCTCTTAGTACCTAATGGGTGAAAGCAGAAATTTTAACACCCTATTATTTAATAAAATATCCCACATGTTGGGTTTCTATAGATTTTTCTTAAGTGAAATTGCTAATTTGGGGATGTGTTTTATTTCTGCATTTCAAGTAGAAATAGTGAATACTTAAAATTTTTAAATAATTTCATAGTCATAGGAAAAATATTGAAATATATGTTGACTTTTGATATAATTACTTCTAATCATATGTATAGAAAGAGATTTTCATAAAATAGGTTTCCTCTTATTTTAATAGATCAATATGATAAGAATTCTTATGTAATACATATATTCATAAATATTATTTTACAGGTTTGTAATAGTTAATCATATAATAGGACCATGATTTTATGAAATATACCAATATAAAAGACCATATTAAATTTTTATTTTAAAAATAAAATAGAAAATAGTGATTAATATTTGAAGAATTGAAATCAGATAGAAAATTAAGACAGATAAATTAGTAATAAATAATTAAGGTAATTAATATTTTTCTTGTAATAAGATTTTTGTGTAAGTCAAATGAGATAATAGATGTAAATGGCATCCCACAGAACTTAATTTTATTATTTATGTTACAAATGAATACTAGGCCCTCCATAGCTGTGGAATTTTGTTACTTGATAATCAACTTCACTGTGCCTGTGTGTAAAGGAGAAATGAGAGAAAAGGAGTTGAATTAAGTTATATAGGGCCAAACCTGTAAAGACCTTGTTTAGTATACTAAAGAAATTATTATTATTATTATTATTATTATTATTATTATTATTATTATTATTATAGTTGTAGATGGACACAATACCTTTTTTTTTTTTTTAATTTGGTGCTGAGGATAGAACCCAGTGCCTCCTCACACATGCTAGGCAAGTGCTCTACCACTGAGTTTCAGCCCCCTAAGAATTATTGACATAATTTCTTTCTTTTTCATGAAAGATTTAGTCTTTTGTTTTATAAACCTATATCACATAATTTAATAATACTTTACTTCAATTAAATAAATCATTTAATACTTTATTTAATACATATTAAAATACTTTATTTAGCATTTATCATTCATATTTATTCTTTTTTTTAATTACTTATTTTTGAGTCTCTGTTGCTAGAAGTTCTTTCAGTCCTAAGTTTTTTCCTAAAGTCTGTTACATAAATACTAACCAATTCTTTGTGTCTATAAGAATATAATTCTAGATCTTTCATCAAGCAATATTTATTTAAATAAATGTAACATTTTAAGTAAAAATATTTTACTTCCCCTATTTTTCTCCTCCCCTTTATTTTTGCATTTCATTTAGTTTCTAATACATAGAATTGGGCATTTTTTAATGCTAGCTTTGTCTTTGACATCTGAAGTACCAAATTATAAATTTTATTCTTTATAGTTATAAGGTGCATTTTGTGAGAAATGAGTGGAAATATTTGTTTTGAATTATACCCAAAAGACCTAAAAAGAGCATACTACAGGGACACAGCCACATCAATGTTTATAGCAGCATAATTCACAATAGCTAGACTATGGAACCAATCTATATGCCCTTCAATGGGTGAATGGATTAAAAAAATGTGGCATTTATACACAATGGAATATTACTCAGTACTAAAAATTAACAAGATCATGGCATTTGCAGGGAAATGGATGGCATTAGAGCAGATTATGCTAAGTGAAGTTAGCCAATCCCTAAAAATCAAAGGCTGAATGTCTTCTCTGATATAACGCGGGGGGGGGGGGGTGACTCAGAATGGGATAGGGAGGAAGAGCATGAGAAGAAGATTACCAATAAATAGGGAAGAGAGGTGGGAGGGAAAGGGAGGGAGAAGGGGAATTGCATGGAAATGGAAGGAGACCCTCATCACTATACAAAATACATGTATGAAAATGTGAGGGGAAAAAAAAGAAGTGTGTCACATTAGATTGGATAGAGAGAAGTGATGGGAGGGGAGGGGAGGGGAAGGGGGGGAATAGGAAGGACAGCAGAATAAAATAGACACTATTATTGCTGTATGTATATATGTGACTGCATGACCAATGTGATTCTGCAACCTGTACACTCAGAAAAATGAGAAATTATACCCCATTTGATTCAAATGTATGATATGTCAAGATCATTGTACTGTCATTCACAATTAAAACAAAAAAAAATAAAACTCAAAAAAAAACATTGCTTAGTAAATCTATAGGACTTCATGGTATTTTATGTTTTATGCCATAATATTAAGCAACTTTGGCTTAATTAAATTTCCTTGCTCTTCCCGTTGACTCAAATATGTACATATACAGCCCTAGAATGTTGCCCAGACCCTTTCTGTATACTTTGAGAAAATGTGTTTCAGTTCCTTTTGTGCTGCACTAACAAAGTACCTGAGACGGGGTAATTTTTAAGGAAGATTAATTTCTCATTTTTCAGAAGACTGTAAATTCCAAGCTCAAGGCAACTTTGGCTTTTGTTGTATGGTGATGTTTCCTCTTACAGAGGGGTGGACCTCTATGTGAACACATGGCAGAAAAGCTGAAGAAAAAGCTAGCCACATGCTGTATGATTCTACTGTACAAGGTCATTAATTCTTTTAGTGCGGAAGGAGCCCTCATGGACTAATCACCTCTTAAAGACTCCATCTTTTATTCTGTCACATTGGTAAACCTGAGATTTAATGAGACACATTCAAGCACAAGAACATGTATACCTAAAAAGACTTGACATAATTTCAAGGTTGATTTATTTTTTTCATATGTTCATATATGATACTCTGATTTTATTTGCAAGCACATTTAATTTTTTTAAGAGAGAGAGAGAATTTTTTTAATATTTATTTTTTAGTTTTCGGCGGACACAACATCTTTGTTTGTATGTGGTGCTGAGGATCCAACCCGGGCCGCACGCATGCCAGGCGAGCACACTACCGCTTGAGCCATATCCCCAGACCATACAAAGCACATTTAATCTTTAAAGTCATTTGGAAACAATTCAAATGTTCTTTAATTTTTAAACTGACATCTTTCCAACTTAACAAATTCTCATCTGGTCATAAAAAAGGTTTTATATTTTTGTCTTCAACCATTTATATTTCTCTGTAAAACATCATTTTCTATCCTAAAGCTTTTTCATTTTTTCCTAACTTTATTACTTGGTTGTTTGTATATTCTATTGATATATGAGTGACTTATTTGTTTGATAATTGCTTACTATTTTACTGGATAGCCAATGATTTTTATATTCTTGTTTTAAAACATCACATTTTTGAAATCTTTTTAGTTATAACAGTTTGTCTGTTATATAGAATTATAACCAAATGTGTCATTTATCCATACTAATAATTTATTTTCTACCTTTATAGTAATTCTGTCTTCTAATTTCATTGCATTTCTCACTGCAACATCTAATGCATTCTGAATGATATTAAAGTAAATATGAGCCTTACAATTTTTCATTCTTTTTCTTTTTTAATAAGAATATCACTAGTATTTTACTGGTGAGACACTGCTTGTTGGTTTAAGATATATTTAGTTACATCTTTGTATCTATATTTTTTCTTTATTAAAAATGCAATGATTATAAGAAATATGATAGGAAAACTGAAAATCCCCGATAATAGTATCCAAAAAGATATGTAGTCTAATGAATATTATATACATTGTATGAAAACTGCTTTTTAAAAAATATGTTTTAGTTGCCAATGAATTTTTACTTTGTTTATGTGGTGCTGAGGATCGAATCCAGTGCCTCACACATTGCTAACACTGACCCACAGCTCCAGTTCCTGAAACTGCTTTTTGTATTAACACTATTTTGGACATTTTTATCTGTGACTAGATATATAATTAAATATTTCTAATGACTAATGATCAAAGCCCGTGCCTCACATGTACTAGGTGAGTGTTCAACCACTGAATTACAGCCCCAGCTCTTACCATGATTTTTTTTTTGAGAAGAAAAAGGCTTTGTAAAATTGAAAACTTTCCTGTACATATGAAGAACACACCTTCCATTTGAGCACAGATATTTACCATAATCTGCAATGTAGAGAGGACAGTGATTGTGACTTAAGGAAAGTTCCTGTTATAGAGAAATGGGAATAAAACTTCTCCATGCTGGGAGAAATATGACAGGAGCCAAAGAGGATAAAAACAGTGCCTACATCATCTAAATAATGATCAGTGTTCCCATCCCAGAAATCCTTGTCCTGGGATTAAGCAGAGGGGGTGGGATGAAAAGAGGGAGACAAAACAGCATTACTGATAAGTTTCTAAAAGAAAGAGAAGCTTAAAGCATAGGGCTTTTTAAATATATATATACTTTCCCCTATAGCAATCTGAAAAAAGTAGCTCCCCAAACAAACTTGGAGTGGTTGTAGTAGAGTAGGAATGGTGATATTATATATTTGATAATGGAGAGGGTTTGTCACAATTTTTATCAGATATGAAATGGGTCTAGAAGCTCCCATCAGGAACTGGGGAAAGAAAATAGTATAATAAGGATTGTTTGTTTGTTTATTGTTATTGGGGATTGGACTCAATGATGCTTTACCATTGAGCTACAATCCAGTCTTTTTTTTTCCCTTTTGAGACAGAGTCTTGCTATATTGCTGAGGCTGGCTTTGAAATTGTGATCCTCCTGCCTCATCCTCCTGAGTGGCTGGGATTGAAGGCATGCACTATCATGCCCTGGCAGCATATTAGAATTAAGTTAGCATTGTTCCTTGGGATCAAAATTGCAAAGACTTCAAGATTAATATCCCAAAGCTAAAGAGTAGATGAAATATATGGAATAATTCACAGTATAAGCAACACCAACGAATCATGAAGAGAAGCCTCGTCAGCAAAATAATTGGCTAGATATTCTTCTAGAAACCCCTGCACATTACTCTACCAAGAGAAAACACTGTAGGTTATATATTAACTATAGGCATTTCAACAGCTGCTAACAGAGTGTCATGCCCCCAAACCAGAAGTGAGCTATATCTTATAAAGGGGCTGGTAGGTGCCCATAGAACAAGATAACTTTTGATCCAGATTCCCTTCCTCTGCATCCATAATGCTACATAATTTTTTTATGTTAAGATTTTATCCATGAGGCTGGGGTTGTGGCTCAGATGTAGAGCACTTGCCTACCATGCATGAGGCACTGGGATCGATCCTCAGCACCACGTAAAAATAAAAATAAAAGATATTAAAAAAAATTTCATCCATGGAAAGGAGAAGTGGAAGTATAATAAACATAGAAAGTTTTACCATTTAGCCATAAACAATCTTAGCTTACCTGAAATAGTTTTTTAAGCCTTGGGCAATATTTGGTTTCTTTGAGTATGCATATTTAACAAATGCCCCCTTGCCATTTTTTTTCTATCCATTGTTCCTATAGTTTAGAGTAAGTTTCACAGATGAGTGGCCATGTGTAAATTTTTGCCACACGTAAGAGGTATTCCATATTACTATCCAAAATGTTGTGTCAATTTACATTCCTGTAAGTATCTGTGGGAGTGCTTATTTCCCCATTCATATGCAGCAGGGCATGAATATGTGGCAGGAGCTGGAGGCTGTTAACTCCTCAACACATATAAAAAGAGAAAAATGCAGTTTATTATCTTATACATGGAGTGGTTTTATTCTACTTTTTCAGAGTGGTCCCACAAAGTGATTTTTTAAAAGTGATGTATTTCAAGTTCATGGCCCACTTAAAAATGTACAAGTTCACTAAAATGTTTGAAATTCATCACAATCTGTTTCTTCCCTCACATGATATATAGCTTTAGCAAATGATATCAGAGATATTTTGAAAATGTTTAACTTTGCTTTAAAAAAAGGATACCTGTGTCTTTGTTGCTCTCTGTATTAAAGTATTCTAATTAATCATATTGTCTCACACTCACTCAAAAGTAGTGTGCCTATTAAAAATTCACTCAATATGTTTAATATATTTTCTCTTTAAATGTAGGATTATGAATTAAAAGTTTCTATTCATCTCCATATTATTTTCCTCAGAAATATTTCTATAACATGCTGCATATATTTTATATTATGAAGGATGACAACTCAACATTAATTTTATAAGATATTCACATCCCTAAAATTCAAGTAATAGAAACAAATGACATTTTTTAAAAAGTCTTTGCTTCCCAGGGGCTTGGAAGGCTGAGGCAGGAGGATCACAAGTTCAAAGCCAGCCTCAGCAATTTAGTGAGGCACTAAGCAACTCAGTGAGACCCTGTCTGTCTCTCAAAGTAAAATACAAAATAAGGCTGGGGATGTGGCTCAGTGGTCAAGCACCTCTAGTTCAATTGCCCATACCCTCCATGAGATATCTTTGATGGAAATAAAAAGTTTAGGATCTTTCACTTTAGAATTTCAAATACTGGGCTAAAATAGGTCTAAGATGAAGGGTTTCAATTAAAATTACATAGGAGGGATGGGGGCCTTGATAAGAGGTTACTTCTATAAATGTTTGAAAATTCAGAGTAATTTCTTATTCTTTAATCTTTTTAGCCTTGATTTTCTCCCCAAGAAAGTATTTGCCTTTCCTTAAATCTTACTGAATTGTGACAGTTTATTGTATAAAAGTTGACAATTTTAATATTTTTGGCACGATTTTGATTGCAATTTCCAGTTAAAGTTGTCAGATCTGTTGACATTGTTACATAAATTATTTCAATCAATGACAAAATAAGGAAAAAAATATAAACCCTGTTACCATCTTGAAAAAGTCTGGTAATTTGCAACTCAAGTAAGCCATCCTTTTAAAAGACCCCAGAGAATTGGAGAGCTTGACACAGTGGTGCTTGCCTAAAATACCAGTGGCTCTGTAGGCTGAGGCAGGAGGATCACAAGTTCAAAACCAGCCTCAGCAATATAGTGAAGCCGTAAGCAACTTAGTGAGATCCTGTCTCCAAATAAAAAATAAAAAGGGCTGAGGGTGTTGCTCACTGTTTAAGCACCCGTGGGTTCAATTAGACAGTACAAAAAAAGCATGTAAAATTCATAAAAGCTGACTAAAATATTTCTGTACTTAAACTTGGAAGGTGCATATTTTAACTATCTTATAGTATTTGAACTATGTACATTTAATAATAAAAGTTTAAAAAGTCAAGATAAATGTGAACTTATTGAGAAACTAGAATATCTCAAAGCTCAAGTCATGCAGGAAGTCACTGACATCTAATTAAAGATCATATTCTTTACTAAGAATATGGGCAAAGTTCACTTGTTTATAAAAAAGTGAATTTTAGATAGAACAAAGAAGTAAATTCAGAAGGATCTGGTATGATAAGTGGAAAGATCAAGGGACTTGGGGGTCAGAAGACTTGTAAATAAGTGTCAATCATACCCCTTATTCTATGACCCTTGGATGACTTAATTCCTCTGATCCTTCTTTTAGTCATATACAAAGCAAGAATACATCTTTCTCTTAGGTTTGACAGCATATAGCACAAGGCCTTATTTATAGATATGTGTTATATCTGAATATGATCCAAAAAGAAATTAAAACAACATTAAAAGTTGTTCTTATGAAAATTCCTCAGTTCAATCTCAATTTTAAATTAGTTGGCATTATTCACTCATGTCTCTTAATTTTCTTTTTTCTTTTCTTTTTTTTTTTAATTACAGTGGCATAATTAGAGAACATAAAGTTTGTCTAGTCTTACTCTGGAGTTAGTGGTGCCAAGACATTGGCCATGCCTTAGATGGTTCTGAAATACTTAATATATCTCTCAGAAGAGTACAAAACACTTTTGTTTTGGTTTTTCCCAAAACTGAAAAATATTTGGATATAAATGAGTGAAAAACATTTCAGGTGTTGACTCTTAAAATTTTTGTAATGACTAGTTAAATGTGCACTATCGGAAATCTAATAAACACATCCTCATAGGTCTTATATACCTATACAATTTGAACATATTTACCAAGTAAATAAAAACATTCATGCACCAAAATGCAAATTTATAATATTAAATTTATGTAAAAGGTTATACATCCTAATAAATACATTAGTCCTTACCAATTGAACATAGTAATGACTCCTGCTACACTACAATTTCTTCATGAGTATTCAACATGGCTATCTCACCTTGTGTCTTGGGGCAACTCAATTTTTACAAGTTTTCTCCATTTAAATTAGTGTGAAATTTTCATGTGGACTGTGTGATATAATAGTATTGCTCTCATCAGTTTCAAATACATTGTTTGCATATTTAATCTATCTCACATTTTCATTAGCCTACAATTAAAACATCATGTAGTTAATAAAATTATATGACAATGCTTAGTTCATTTTATCCAGGTGGTCTGGAATATGATGACATTATTTTTACAGTTTATAAATAAAATGGAAAGACAACAAATAAAAACTTATTGTAGAAAACTGGTAGCCCATTAAGAATATATCTGTGGATTTCCAGGATTCCATAGACCCCAATTTGCAAAATCTTGACATATAGTAATACTATAATTGTGTAAATTTGAGAAACACAGGTTGCATATTTCTGAAGTCCTTTCAAAACATTAGAGCATTGTTTGACATCTCATGACTTTATGATTTGTATCATTTTAATATCATAAGGAATATCCATAGATAAGGCCCTTTTTCTTATTATTTTGAGTCATAATATCCCATAGTAGTTCAGCCTTGCACTGTAACATTATAGAGGGTTAAATTAGACAGATTTTCTGTTTTAATTGCAGACCGCCTGCCTCACTAGGAAGTAGATCATAAGAAAACATGTGAAGCTGAGTCCTGAGAATGAAAAATAGAGACTAAACTATACTCAGAAGTATCCTCTGTTGGATGACTAAAGAAAAAGGTACTAAAACCATGTAGATTTGACATCCTCTTCATTCAAAACAAACTTTCTTTTCCAAAAAGTGATTCCGTCTATCCTACATATAGACCCTGTGGGCTTGCCTCACCTGTCCTCCAGATGTGCCTAAGCATATTTGAATCCTAGGGAGAACGGAATGCTGATCAAGCTAGGCCCCCTCTTCCATATAATTAAAAGACACTTGTTTGAAATGTTGCTGCATTTTGGGAACACAACTGTTGTTTTACATGCTAAAACAGGAGACTGACTCCCTAGAATAATTCATGTCCCTAGGAACTTGTCTGAATGAAAAACTGCAATGGGGGCAGTTTGTATTGTCTACAATAATATTCCAGGAACATCCATAAGCTACTGTGTGTGTGTGTGTGTGTGTGTGTGTGTGTACACACAAAAATGTCTGTGACTTTGGGCCTCATATGCAGTGTGTTAGACACATCATATGTAATTAGTATTCCTTCTAATTCATCCTCATGTACTAATGGGTAAGTTCTTTAGACCAGCCCTGATTCCTCTTATGCCTGAAGCACAAACTAGATCAACTTACTTTCTGTTGTGCAATATACACTATGATATTCAGATTCCCTGGTTTCACTCACACTTTTCCATCTAGAATGTCCTTCATACCACCTTCCTTTTCATGACTTTCTTTGCTTTGTCATCATCTTCTTTAATTCCTAATAATATACATCCTTATATAATACTTATTTACTTTGGCTTACCCTTTCCCCCTACTCTTCCCCTTCATCTCTATTTAAATGTCAACTACTCAAGGAAATAAAACACAAATACTTGTGTATCAATCCTTAGTTTTTTCCAGACGAGCCTCACCAATTCTTAGCAAGGTTCTGTTTCAAATTTAAAAAAAAGCTGGGGATGTGTCTCAGTGGTAAAGTACCTCTGGGTTCAATCCCCTGTACTCCTGTAAAATAAATAGATAGCTTTAACATTTTATTAAAATAAAATAAACTTTACTTTGAGAACTTAAGTTGAGATAAATATTATGGGGGCAATTTGTTCCATAATACAGTTGGAAATATTTAGTGGTATAACACAAAGGATGGAGGCTTGTGATCCTCCATCCAAATTCATCAAGGTTGATAAAGGGTCTCCCTGTATATGTACAATATAAAATCCATTCATTTCAGCAGAGGCCATAGCTAAAGGTTGTTTTTTTAACCTTTCCTCTGTTGGTCATCACAAGAAAATAGTTTTGCTTGCTACCTAATAACACTGCAATTTTATAGATCTGTGGGCAATCGAATTCTACACAGTAGGATACAAAATTGTTAGAGTCCAGCTGGTAGATGGAAAAGATCAAAAGCCAGAAAAATCAAGTGTGATCTACAACAGCAATCTGATGTCTCAGACAATATAGCTATGAAATATAATCTGTTTCTTTTCAAAATTTCATAGTGAATACATAGTTTGACATTTAATCTGTACTTTAAAGTATTGTTTTTGTTTTCCTTTTTCATTATTTTAACTCTATGTGTAAGAATGTGGAGGAGAAATGGTGTTGAGGGAGTGAACTTTGCTCAACATTGTAGTTTAGTCCAAATGTTTCTGTTATGTAGCCAAGTATTCAGATAAAATATTGCCAGTACCTTTCTTAATAATTTATGTAAGCAAAGAAATCATGGATGGCACTATTTTTTAGCCTTGCTATAATGCCATTATAACTGGAATTGAAAGCAAAGAAAATGCATTCAGAACATGGAGTTTCAGAAATGTGGATATTCTTACTAGAATTCCTGGTAAAACAATCAACACTATCCATGTCAGTCGAGAAAAGTAGTTCACTAATTGAAATGTGTAAAAATTAGATTTCAAGTGCTCATGGCTAAAAAGTTTATTATATTTTAGTTATTTTATTATTGCATTATAATTATACATAATAGTAAAATTTGTTGTGCCACATTTTAAAGTCCACATAACATAACATGATCAATCTCATTCTGCAGTACTACCCCTTCCTCTCCCCTGATCCTTCCCCTATCCACTTGTTTTACTCTACTGATCTCATGTATACTACTATTGTTGTTTTTAGTATTATTTCAATTAGTGAATTATAATTTTATATATATGTACAAGCATAATTCCCCCAGTATTTCCCTATGCCCTCCTCTATTATTTCCCTGTGGATCCCGTTCCTCTACTCTATTGATCTTTATATTTCCATGAAATTATTTTTTTCCCTTTTTCTCTGTCTAGAATATACATATGAGAAAAAAATATTCAACGCTTGACTTTATGAGTCTGGATTATTTCACTTCATGGTTAGTTTAAAAATATATCCTATGAATGTTCAAACCATAATATTTGACATTGATATATATTAAACACATAATGTTTATAATTCAGGGAAACATGATCACTATACTAAAAATATTACTTCTATAAATGGTTACTGGTGTTAGTTTAAGTGATATCCTGCAGCTAGATTACAAGACTGTATAAAAAGTAGAGCTTATAATGATTGTGAAGTTAGAATTGGTAGCAAGAAGTTCTCATGTGTTATGGCACAGTAGAGTGACTATGTATAGTAGTAATGCAGTATATATTTCAAAACAATAGAAGAAGGGACTTTGAACATTTTCATTCAAAATAAGTGATAAATGTTTAAAGAGATAGATATGTTTAACCTGACTTAAATATTACCAAATGTATACATGTATCACCAAATATTATATGTTTTCCCTATTAATATGTATAATTCTATGCTATTATGGATCAGTTAAAACTAAAATTGAAAATTGGAATCAACCCAGATGCCCTTCAATAGATGAATGGATTAAAAAACTGTGGCATTTATACACAATGGAGTATTACGCAGCACTAAAAAATGACAAAATCATGAATTTTGCAGGGAAATGGATGGCATTAGAGCAGATTATGCTAAGTGAAGCTAGCCAATCCTTAAAAAACAAATGCCAAATGTCTTCCTTGATATAAAGAGAGCAACTAAGATCAGAACAGGGAAGAAAAGCATGAGGAAAAGATTAACATTAAACAGAGACGAGTGGGGGGAGAGAAAGGGAGAGAGAAGGGAAACTATGGAAATGGAAGGAGACCCTCATTGTTACACAAAATTACATATAAGAGTTTGTGAGGGGAAAGGGGGGAAAAAAAAAACAAGGGAGAGAATTAAACAACAGCAGATGGGGTAGAGAGGGAAGATGAGAGGGAAGGGGAGGGGGGATAGTAGGGGATAGGAAAGGTAGCAGAATACAACAGTCACTAATATGGTATTATGTAAAAATGTGGATGTGTAACCGATGTGATTCTGCAACTTGTATTTGGGGTAAAAAATGGGAGTTCATAACCCACTTGAATCAAATGTATGGAAGATGATATGTCATAAGCTGTGTAATGTTTTGAACAACCAATAAAAAAAAAAAAAAAAAAAAGAAGCAATTCAGATAATAAATTTAAAAAAAAAAGAATTAAATGATGCCTTTGAATTAAATTTTTAACAATTTTAAAACAAACAATAAAAAATCTGTTTACAGACAAAAAAAAAAAAAAAAAAAACTAAAATTGAAAAAGTAGACATTTAATTAAGGTCCCTGATAAGAAGTATAAACAAATCGATACTATCAAGTATTTATGTAGTAAATAACAGAAGCTTTTTTGCATTGATTTGAGCTAAATAGGGATATGAAATATAAGGCTATGGAATGAATTTGTGGATCTCAAGGTTCTTGAATACAGTTAAGTTTCAAGGACTGGAAACAAATTGAAATGCCCTCTAGGTTTTCAAAATTGCCTTTCTAGTCTTATCTCTATGTACAATCAGTGTGTGTGTGTGTGTGTGTGTGTGTGTGTGTGTGTGTTATATAAACTCTAGTGGCAAGCAGGTTATTTCTGTTTTGAAACAGTAAAGACACTGGACATAAAATATAGTGATAAGCTACTCACAAGTAATCAGGTGATTTTTTCATCTTCCTCAAGAGAAACTAAATTTTACACTATATTTCAAATTCACAAGAATATATTTAGCTAGCTACTTATACTTGATCTAATCATTTATGGCCAGAGGTCTGGTTCATGTTGGGTGGATTTACCTTTAACTCACCCTTGAAAAGATGACAAGGCTTTATATAAGGGAAAACTCTTTAATAGATATAACAAAATATGATAGGTGCTGAGTATGACATGTAATTATTATACAAAGTTGGCCCACTGAGAAAGGTGGAGTAGTGTGTTAGGTCATAAAATCACTTTTCAATCACAGAAGAAGTAGCCAAGCAGGCTATAGTATAATATCAGTATTATGATTAATTGCATAAGAAAATAAGTTCTTTAATGCTGGTAGTAAGTAAAAGGAAAAAAAAATGTTAATAAATCTGTCTGATTTTGATGTCTGTTGTTAATGACAGATGATAATCAATAATATGCTGCTATACAATGTCCTAGAAAGTCCTAGAGGCAGAAGACTAGGAGTGATGCTTGAGGAAGCCAATATAACTGAATTTTTGCTGTTTCAAAATCTATATATTCTCATAGACCATTTATCTAATAGTCATGACTAGATAAAATAGAATCCAATTAAATGACTGAGTAGAATGTTAATCAAAATCATTATACTAATTAAAGGCAGTACCTTCCATTTGATGAACACTATTTTTGTTTGTTTGTTTTGTTTTGTCCCCCCCCCCCTCCCTGGGATTGAACCCAGGGATACTTAACAACTGAGCCACATCCCCAGTCCTTTTTATTTTTTTATTTAGAGTCAAAGAGTTGCTTAGGGCCTTGCTAAATTGCTGAGGCTGACCTGGAACTTGCAATCCTCCTGCCTCAGCCTCATGAAAGACTGGGATTATAGGCATTGCCTCCACACCTGGCAGTATTGTTGAACATTACATATATCACCTGTTATAAGTCAGGGTCTTTTCCTAGAAGAAGGCTATAGAATAAGGTAGGATAATTAAGTGTCAGTTGAATATACAAGGGTATCCATAATCTAGCCTACAAAACCATATTTTAGTAGCATCTTTCCATACTTATTTATAAAAACATGCTTACATTTCAACCACACAACATATTTCACCATTTTCTAAACACACTGTGTTTTTAAATGGGTGAAACAAGCATATACTTCCCCCCCCCTTCATGTCTACTGTGTAAGTTTTTTTTTTCTTTGTTTGTTTGTTTGTTTGTTTTTTAAGATCCACACCACTTCATTTTTCAAGATTTATCTGAAATCACTTTCCCACCAGTTAGAGGTGAGACATTCAATATTTGTAACAATGTGTGCAAGTTTTTAGCCCCATTAAACAATAATCACCTGAAGGACAGGAAGAAATATTCTTCTTGTTTGTTTGTTTGTTTCTTAATCCACTGGAAGACTCCAAATATTTCTGGATTACCTGGCCAAACAACACCTATAATTGACCCCTTACTTCACAAAGACATGTTTAGGAATTATGCTATTTCCATTTGGGCCTGCAACAATTAGTTACAATTTTAACTTTTTGATTCACACTCAAACACAGGTACTTTGCCTTTCTTTGAAAAACATATATCTAAAAATATGATTGAGTCCTGGCATTCATGGTACTAAACTCCTTTTACTGATGGTTATTGTTACCAAGCTTCACAGAATGTGCTTCCTCCTACTTTCATTGTATTAACTCTTTTGCTGACGGCTAGGTAATCAATGATCCCTGACTTAAGGTACTTTTTTCTTTCTCCTATAACCCATTATTTTCCAATTTATCCAAGAGAGACTAGGCCCACTTAATAATGGATGCAAGAAACTCTGGACTCACGATTTAGATAGGTATTAACAAGTTGTCCTTTTTCTTCTGACAAAACAGTGGCAGCTTCTTCAGAAAGTGACAATGCCAATGCTTTGGTAAATCCTGCAGTGTACATGTTTTTGATCTTACTTTATAAATCATTTTCAATTGTGGGATCTTGAGCTTTGTGGATCAAATAGCACTTGTTCATACAGCACAAAGGTAGTCTATAACAAAATATTAGAATATTATCCAGAAATCTTATTTAAGGAAAACTACAAAAAGCGTTGCTTTTAATTAATCCATTCATTGGTAATAGTCTACAATGACATACAAATAACTTCCTTCTGTTTGTGAATGTCAAGATAACCTAAGGGAAAAGTGGGTGGTTCCATAAACTTTATTCTCAGTCATCACATGCTACCCATTGTGTTTACTTATGTTCTGTTGACTATACTTTAAGATTATTTTATCTAATAAGAATTAACATGTCACAAAGTAGAAAAAGGACATAAAGATATTAATGGAAATAGACCACAGATCATAGATAATAATGATATTGAAGCACAAATTTAAAACATCAAAATATCAAAACTGATAATTCTTTCCTGTGAGAACCTTATACCCATCTGAATTTCCAAATAGTGACTTGTAAACATTTTAATGAGTAAATTATAAAGTCCTTTTCAAGGAAACTTATGTTATTGAAAGAACATTCCAAAAATGGATGTTTGAAATATTCATGTGATTTATCTTTCATTTTGTCCAAACAATATAAATATGCTGCTTATATAACTTATCTCTATACATTAAAAAATTAAATAGTTGTATATTCTAAGCAAATAGCTGCAATGATTTTCAAATAAAGTCTTAAAATATAATAATGTAGCTTTTCTAATTAATATTATTTTCAGCAATAGTATTTCAAGCATCAATTTGGTAATTGTCAGCAAAAACAATTTGCACAATTTATACAACTGGTATTTTGTAATAAAAAAATGTATTCCATGACATGCTTTTTTTAATAGAGCTCCATATATCTCTGAATTCTTTCTTCAGGCGTATCAGCACTTAAAACAAACATATAGAAATGAACTTTTACTAGTCTTTTGAATTGCCGTATTATAGATCATTCTACAATGATTCAGAAAAGTTATAACAATGAAGTCTATTAATTATAGTTTCTCAATAATTTCAAGAAAAATATTTTGACAGATTAATAGCTTTCAAATGGTTTATTATTTCTTCAGTTCACAGTCCATTTCTCTACATATTTAATAAGACAATTTAAGTACTGTATCATTATAAACAAAGGACTTGATTATCCACATGTTTTGGCATACACAGGGATCCTGGAACCAATCTCCATGAATAATGATGGCTAACTGTAGTGTATCAATATGTATGCATATATTGGAACTGGGATTATAGTTCAATTATTTTAACTGTTAGGTGTATGTGAACAAATCAAAAAAAATTAATATAATAAAAGAGTTCACATTCACTAATAATGTGCTTAATCCCCCCACTACTGAACCACTACAAACCTATTTATTAATCTCTACTTCATCCCTGCAAGTACTCCTTGTCCCTTGGATTGGTCCATGCTCCTGTGCCCACACATTTTTTCCCCTTAACATTTTTGCCTAATATAATTTCATTTGCTGCTCATGAATGATCATTTTCTGTATTATATAAAAATACTATTCAGGCTTCAAAACCTAACTCATTACATCTCTTCATGTCTTGCTTCTTTAGGTATTCATAGAAGTATTTTTATATCTCTGTTATAGCTCTGATCATAGTTATCCTTGTAAAAGCTTCCACAGTGGCTGTCTCTGTTTATGAGTTCCTCAAGGGCAAGGATCAATTCTTATTCATCTTTTCTTCCATTGCCTAACATAATGACTAACATGGCATAAGCATCAATAAGTGGGTTGGAGTATATTTCCTCACAGGAAAAGGGAAATTAAATAAATGGCTACACTGTGATTAGAACAGCAGACTAGTTTAAGTTGCCACAAATGCTTGCCATCAGCCACCACTGTAATAATGTTTTGCTTACATACTGCGTTTCATTTTAATCTTTCAATCCTACACTTATAAGTAAACTTTTACAAGGATTCTGGGAATTGATGTGACTGCAATTGGAAAGATTCCAAGTATTTTATTGAAATAAGAGGCAGCACAAGAAACTGACCAGATGTTAAACACTGTGAACATGTACCTTGGGCATCTCATTTTAGTCTTGCAGAAATATGAACAAGGGAGTAATTTTTCAAAATTGCATGTGGGATTCACATGCACAAAGCCCATTATTTTCCCACACGTACCTGAAATAATGGGGGTAGAGATAGCTCTGATTCTATAGTCCCTACACACATCTAAATAGGAATGAGACCAGAGGGACACATGAGAAATACTCAATAGCTTTGCAGTTGTTAGTAATTCTTTCCTCTACAAATAATGTCATTCCCAGAATGAAAACGCCTGCAACATATGCAGTGAGAATGGAAAGTCATCAATAAACTTGAATGTGAATCTGAATGATGACTGTCATTATTTTGCATATTTGAACTACCATAGGATCAAAGAAAATATGATGTAGAGAATCTAACATATTTTCAAAAAAGAATAAACTAAGTAAAATTGGCTTAAAAACCATTTATTCTTTTGTTTTTTGGTTGGTTGGTTGTTTAGATACTGGGGAATGAGCCCAGGAGTTATGAGCCACATACTCAGCCCTTTTAATTTTTTTTATCTTGAGACAGGTCTTGCTAAGTTGTTTGGGGCCTTACTACATTACTGAGACTGGCCTTGAACTTGCCATCCTCCTGCCTCAGCCTCCCAAGCTGCTAGGATTGCAAACATGCACCACCACATCTAGCCAGTTTATCCTTTTTTGTAAAACATCAGGTTTGAATGTAGCCAGACATAGCTTAGAATAAAATTTTAAAAACATAATTGTTAATTATATATCCTTTTCATTTTTTTCTTAAATAAGAGTAGTAAAACCTTCTGCAGAATGTTACTGTGTTAATTGAGGTAATGAATGCATTGTTTAACATACAGCACATGTTTAAAGCATAGATGCAATATTAATAATGGTATTTTAACCTAAAAGGTGTATGTATTAAAATGAATTTTAATAATTTAAAACAATTGTCTATTTTTCATAAGACAAGTACTGGCAATGCTCATATAATATTCCTGTCACCAATATTTCATTCCTCACTCGATTTTCTTATCAGTTTGTGGAATTTTTTAAAAATAATCTTTTAGTTGTAGATGGACACAGTATCTTTATTTTATTTATTTATTTTTATGTGGTGCTGAGGACTGAACCCAGTGCCTCAAAAATGCTATGCAAGTTCTCTACTACTGAGCCACAACCCCAGTCCCAGCACTGTATGGAAATTTACAGTGTTCTTTCATTCTAAGCAGAACCACTTTTACATTCTCTAATGCTGGCCTTGGCCATGTAACTTTCCTAAGCTAAATAAATGAAGTAGAGTTGATGATATACCAGGTATGAACCTAGAGCTGATGCAAATTTCTGCAAAGTCTCTTATTCCTCTATTTTAAGTAGTCTATTTGGGTCATCTTTGCTTTATCACATTTGTAGATGAATAACAAAAGCTGAGAGAAGTGAAATGTAATTGAGCACATTGAAGAAAACAAGTAGTCTCACCTGAGGATCACAAGTGGGCTACCTGTACTCACCTGAGGATCACACAAAGCCCTGCTGGACCAACCTGAGCTCTCTCATGCCATTGCAGTCAGGGAACGTGGGCTGGACTCAGAAGCCCATCTCATTAGAATATCAGATCCCAGAAGGAAAGGCAGGAAGAGCCAGGCTGGCGGGTCTCTCCCTGCACTTGAACTTTCACTCTGGAATTCTTCATAGCACAGAGAGCTCCACGTGCTGACAGAACAAGGGCAGAAACTAAGAAAAGCCATCTTCCCTGGCAGGCCCTAGGAAGGTGACCAATGACATGCCTCAAACACACTATTCCAAAAGGAGTCACATAGAGCCACTCAGGGTCAGTACGTGGGGAAATGAATTCCAGGCCTGACTGGAGGAGGAGAAAAAGGCCCATTGCCAAAGGTGTGCTCACAGGTATACAGGTGCAGTCGGAACCACAGTTACTGCAGCCCACCAACTGCCCTTCAGTGTTGTGACTTTAGTTTCCATGCCCTTCTCAGGACATTGAAAGGGAAGCCTCACAGTTCACAGTGCTGAAAGGCTAGGTGTAGCAAAGATCTAAGATAATTCAGAATCATTTTTACCCAGGAACAGATGACCTTCACAATTATAGCTGTGAGCCACAGGTTGCTCTTTCTGCATTTATTTGAATGCTCGGGATTGGACTAAACTTCCACTCACCTTCTTAGGATTGAAAGGAGCCTTGGGTGTTGGCTGACCAAATATTGCTAAGTTCCCAGTGTGCTTTCCAGCTGACTGCTTGAAACACTGATGTTTCTCTATGTGTTGCCACTGTGGGTCAAGGGAGAGGGCTACTTGTCCTAAAGATCATCTAGTCCTAGCACCCTAACTTCAGCCACCCTTACTGGGAAAGAGAAGAAAAAAAACAACCAGGTCTCACAGAATTCACAAATGGCAGGCTTCCATCTGCTGACTAGATGGGCAGGCGGGAGGTCGCAGGACAGGAATGTGAGCTGGCAGATTTGAGCCCTGCAGCACCTACCTGGCAGGTCTCACATCTTCTCCCTGTCCCTGCATCAGAGGGGATTTTGGGGAGCAGAGACGGAGTGAAGAAGGAGGAATCCACACAAGCTGTTGCCATACTACAGTCATTGGAACCCGGAGGTTGCAGGACCCTAGGGGCATCACACCCCAGCCCGCACAATGGCCACCCTCACTGCTTGCCTGACACCTCATGGGGACACAAGGGGGCAGAGGGTGGCCTGTGCCTCCATCTCTTCCCACTCCCTGGCCCCACCCTCACCAAGTGCCTCAGAAAATCAAGTGGATGTGTGGAGGATCCAGAACCTCTTTCCCCACCAGGGAATACCTGTGATTCTTCATGGGGGTTGGGAAGTGAAACTCTAGGAACCTGAAGGGGAAGAAGTGAGCATCAGGAAAATGGGTGGCCAGAACCATCACCCACCAGCTCCTCTCCTCCAGAGAAGTCGTCTCCCCCAAACGTCCTACCATCTTGTTCCCATCGGTCTCTCTGACTTTCCTTGTTTATTCCTGAGATGCACTTCACATGTCGGTGCAGGAAAGGCCACGGTCCCTCTCAGAGCTGACAGGGACACCCATTTCTCATGGCAAACATCCTGATCTAACACCCTAATTACCACATTAGACTGATGAGATAAGCCCTATTTCTACTCTGTTCTGCCAGTGTGAAGACCAGAAAGACCTCCCTACATTGCCCAAGTGGAACTGGGTGACCTGTCAGGGAGGTAATGGCCTCCCTATAACTGGTTAGGAAGCCAGGTCAGAAGTTCTCACATACCCTTGGGGGTGGGAAGAGAGGGACACTTACCTCTGTCTCTGCCACCTGCTCCTTTCATTTCACCTCTTTATTCCAGCCTTTCTCTCCCCTACCTGACTCCAGGTGACTTGAGGGAAGATCTGTTTTCATCAGATTTACATCTGGGTCATGGGGACAAATCCTGCAACATATAGGCCTGCATCAAATTCCTGTGAGTGATCCATGGTACCCAAAAGGAACACAACACGTTCCCCATCCCTTTCAGAGCTGCACGTGGACACACATTCTCAGTGTTCCTTACAAACATGAAAGATCTTACATGGACCTTCTGCAACCTGTAGACAGACTCACCTGTGTTCCTTGCCTCCTGCTGGTAGGACCATCCGTTGTCACAGCAAACATGCAAGTAAAGCCTGTGGGGATAATCAAGACCTAGAAATTTTAAAAATAAGTGCACCAGCACAGAGTAGCTGTGGCAGAGTGAGGCCTGGCACCTACATGGCCCTGGGTTTGATCCCCCCCACCACAGAGCAACAACTACAACAAAATCAATCTCTCCCTCTCTCTCTCTCTCTCTCTCTCTCTCTCTCTCTCTCTCTCTGTGTGTGTATGTGTGTGTGTGTGTGTGTGTGTGTGTGTGTATGTGTGTGTGCAGCAGTAGTAGTCAGAGTATCAACTCAGAGGGAAACTCTTCCTCAAGGCACAAAATGAAGGACACCAGAAATGTCCAGAGTGTAGTTCCCAGACTAAGTAATAAGAATTCCTAAATATTAGCCATGGTGGACAAATAAGGCATTTATTAGTAGCACAAAATGACATGTGTTCTTATTACTTTATGAAGACTGACCGTCTGCGTCTGTAGAAAGGGAAGCTGTTCATCCAAGTTTTCATGCTCTCACCTGCATCCCAACTCCCTGAGGATCAACAGTCCTTTATGGCTTTCAGAGCCAACTTCCCGATGGGCTTGGTGACACACGCCTGTAATCTCAGCTTCTCAGGAGGCTGAAGAAGGCAGATTGCAAGTTCCAGACCAGCCTTAGCAACTTAGCAAGACCCTGTCTCCATAAAAAGTGAAAAGGATGAGGAATGTAGATCAGAGGTAAAGCATCGCTGGGTTCCATCCCCAGTCCTGTGCCTGCACCCAAAAATAATATCAGGGAAAACTTCTTGCTGCTGGGTTCTCCATGCCTGTTTGTAAACCGTACCTGGAGAGAGGGAGGAATTAAATACCTTCAACCCAGAATCAGCAAAGGGGCTGAGAGGAGCCATGTTTCCAGTGAACCTGGTGGACACACAACAGTCACACTGAGCTTTTGAGGCCTTTTGGTCCTGATGACAAATATTTTGTGGCACCCAATGACCTTCACACTTCTTTGGAGTAACCAGAACATCCCCCAGGACTGATGAGGGTTTTCAAGTCCCTGTGGTCACCAAAGGGACCCAAGCAGAACACTTTTGGAAATCTAGAGTTGAAAACTCCCTACCCCTTCTGATTGAAGTCTCCAGAAGGTAGCTCCCTGGCCTGATAGGTCCAGCCTTTGCATCTCCCTCTCCTGTGCCAAGTCTCCTACAGAGAGGAAGCAGAGTTGTTTCTGAGAAAGCAGACCCTAGGGACAGGGGCTTGGTCAGAGTCCCTGGGCTGCCAGATAGCAGCTGCACAACCCAAGCAGTTCGGCTAAACCTGGAGAAGGCAGGGAGCTCACCAAATCTGGCCACAGGTGGATGGGCAGTAAGCACGTGTGGGGCATGACTAGGTGTGTGAAGAGATGGAGAAAAGCCAACCCCTGTCCGCAGGTAACAGCCAAATTTCCATGAGGCTGGGTTGAAGAGGTGGAGAGCTGCTGAAATTGCAGGAAAAATGCATAAAGAGCTCCAACCTGCTATGCAGTAGGAAGACTCCTCCAGGTGAGGACAGCAGGCTCTTGTCCATTCCAAACCCAGGGAGGGACGGAGCACTTCCTGTGGCAAAGAGAGCAAGGCCTGCCATCCCCCAGATGCTCCAAGGTCCTCCCCTCTTGCATCTTCTGTCTCAGGCTCTTCCTAGCTCCCATAAAGAATCACACACAGAATCAATGGAAAAATTAACAGTTGAAATAGCCCTTACCATGCCCTCCAGGTCTGAGCGGCCTCACCTCCCTACATTCCTTCCCATAGCAGGTAGAGGGAAATAAACAAACACAATGGCCATAGTGGTCACTTCTTACCAACTGTGCATCCTGGGCATGTGTTCACACTTGCTCACATATTGACATCTAAGACCTGTGTGCGAGGAGGTGCTTTCAGCCTGAGAGTGGCCATCACTTTCTCCAAACACCTGGACAGACCAACACCACTGCCCTCCTTCTTCTCCCAGAGGGAGTGTCTCCTCAACTGACCTGAGTACATCTGGGAAGACAGGACTAAGCTCCTTACCTCCTGGTTTTCCGGGAGGGTAAGATGTCCAGTTCCTTGTAAGCAGCCTGTGTTGTGATTCTTCTGGGAGAGAAAGACCTCCAAGCAACATCCTCCTTATCACTCCTGGGACTTCCTCTTCCAGAGCCACTTACCTGGCCTCTGAGCCACAGAATGAACCAGGAAGCAGGGGATGAAGTGCACTCAGCCTGCTGCGGAGAGAGGTCAGGAGGCCAGGGTCCTCCTACTCAGCCTCTGGAGACAAGAGCCCTGCCTAGCCCTCCCCAAACACCTTCCATCCCTCTACCTGGGTGTGACCATAAGCAGGTCTCCCCTTTACCTGCTGTAGGCTGATACATTGCCTTGGACCCTAAGAGGAAAATACAAAGCATCAGACCCTCCGACAACAGGCTTCTGTGCCCCTTACCTTGTAGCTTCTGTCCTGGACATCACCGCTCCAGCTCCAGACCCAGAAAGAAGTCTGTGACTCTCTGCAGGAACCTGGACACAGGAGAGGAGAGGATCCAGGGGGTGCTCCATCCTCTCCCAGACACCAGAGCAAACAGCCCAACTAACTGGCGGTCAGTGTCTTGGGAGGGATGATCCACTCAAGACAGTGTTCTTGGGGGCATTCACACCAGACCCTCAACCCCCAGGAGAAACTGACGCCTGCTGCCCAAGGGAGCACAGCTACCCCTGAGGGTGTCTTGAAGTAATGGGACCCCTTCCTACCTGATGCGGATTTACTAGATATTCTTCAGAGGTCTTTTCATTCCAGGCTCCCTGCCTCCTCTCTCTACTACAGACAAAATAAAACCAGACAATATGTAGGAGAAGGGCATGGGGGGCTGTGGAGACAAAGAAGGCTGGCCTTAGGAGCCTCTTGAGGGCAGCTTACAATGTCCCCATGGAGGGAGCTCTTCTAAGAGGGCCAGCTGTTGCCAGCACCACACCAACCCAAGACAGGTTCCCCTGCCTCCTCCTCCAAGTCCCCCCTCCTGCCCCTGAATGTGGAGATGGCCTGCTGACCAGTGAGTGACCTCTCCTAGGTGCTGTCTCCTTGGCTCTCAGGCTGCTTCCCACTCCCTTGGTGTTTGCATCACAATAGCTGAAGTCACAGGGCACTGTGGCAGTGGGGGTGGGGGTGGGGGATGGAAAGCACCAAGGCTCAGGAGGCAAAGCTGGAATGCTGAGCGCATGTAATAACTATTGAGACCCCTTTCTCTAGAATAAGTGCTCTCCTGGGTGCCCAGCATACACAAACTCATTCCCTTGGGTCATTGTGGGAATATAGTACTTGTTAATATGGATCGAGTCACTGGCTTGGGGATGATAGAGCATAGAGTCCTTCCTTCCTGTTATTTTTCTTTTCATTGGATTTCACACACCTTAGGAATGAACGTACATGTAATTGTGCGTGTATATGTGATGTGCCTGCTAGAAAGTATGAATATTTCCAGAACTTTGGAATGGTCCTTGTGCCTTTTTAAATAGTCACTTCCCAAATTACCCACAATTCTGAACTCTGTCATGATGCACTAGTTTGCTTGATTTCCCCTTCATATCAATGGGGGGGGGGGGGAGATTCCAGGTTGTCTTCAGAGTCTGGATCTTTCTCTGGACAGATCCTCAGTCCAGGAGATCCATCTGTGTTTTCATGTGACACAGCACACTGTTCTTGTTCATTGGCCAGTAGTATTTTATCACATGAATCCAGCACAAAGTGTTCACTCATTCTAACTTTCTTATATTTTTCATCCTTTCTAGTTGTTAAGTATTATAAATAAATTTGAAGTGGATCTTCTGCTACAGCTGTTGTTTTGAAGGTAAGCACTCATTTCTCTTGTAGCATAACCAGGAATTGGTTAGCATAGTGAAATTGTTGGTTTATACTATTTCTTTGTCAGTTCAGGCTACTTGAACAAAATACCATAGACTGGCTTATTTAAATGACATGCATTTATTTTTTGACAGTTTTGGAGTCTAAAAGTTCAAGATCAAGGTGCTGATATGATCTGCTTTTCTTGAAAGCCTATCTTGGCTTGAAAACAGCTTTTAAAAATATTATTTTAATTGTCAATGGATTTTTATCTATGTGCAGTGCCGAGAATCAAACTAAGTGCCTCACACAGGCTAGGCAAGCACTATACCACTGAGCTACAATCCCAGCTCTATAGTTGGCTTTTTTTTTTTTATGTTAGGAAGGCCTTAGGCCTGAGTCTAAGCAACTCCATTTTAGAAAACTCCAGTTTGAAACCTGCAGTTTCACCAGGCACACCCATAGAGCCCTCCAGTATGGCCTCCACACCTGATAGGAGGGGAAAGGAAGAAGATCAGGGTGGAGACCACCAGACCAGTTGTTTCTGACTCCAGGGTAAATGATGTCACTGAGAAATCCGGTGGTAGCTGATTAGGATTCAAAGGGGGGTCAAAACCCCCCAAAATCTAGTATAAATGATAGAGCAAATGAACAGGGATTCAGCCAGCCAAAACAAGGAAGCACTCAAGCTGGAGAGCCTGGTGAGGACCTGACATCCCATCACATGTCATCCTTCCTGAGCCTCTGCATGATCCTCACCACTCTCAAACTCTGCCATCTCCTCTGGACCTTGGTGAGAGAGGAAATTTCTGCCTATGGCCAATCTTCTCCCTACAACTCAAGGGATCATCCACTCCATGCCGGGAAAATCCTGCCTTGGTTCCAGACCTGATCACCTGGTCACCATGGTCTGAGTGAGTGTGTATCTGCTGCACTCAAAGCCTAAGACTTAAGACCTTTGAACTTAGCACAAAGAGGGAATGTCTGTCACTAACCTGTCATGATTAAGTGTGTTTTGCAGTGCTTAGAATTAATCTAGAATTGTTTGTTGTGAATTAATTAATCTAGAATTCTTTCTGTGTATTGATTATGTCTATTGGAGTGCCTAGCATTAAGGATTTTCATTTTCTTGTCAATATAATTGTGAGATTATATTGAGTAATTTGAGGGAAGAAAGCATTGAAAGGGGCAGAAGCACGTGGACTTTCTTTATTTCTCCCCTTGACTGCATGCTAAGAGTCAGCCAAGTATATGATGCATGGCATTTTTGGTTGAAAGGTGACTCCAGCTAGCCATTGAGATGATATGATTATGTTAAGATTTGCATTCATATGGATATTGGACTCCTGCTATTCACCTCTGCCTGCTACCTGCTACGGGACTCCTGGAGGGTTCCCATTGGTTGGGGAAGTACAGTAGGAGGGAGTTCTGGGGGAGGAACATTCTCTGGGGGTTCCGGGAGAATGCTGCGTGGGTGGACCTGCGATCTTCCCAGGGGCGTACAGAACATTGGCGGCAGTTTCAAAAAATAAAGTTTGTTTCTGCTTGAGTGGCTCGTGATTTTGTGCCTAGCCAGACTGCGGCATTTGGTGGCCCGTACGGGGAACGCCTGAAGCTTGGAGGTGAGTAAAATTGCTTGCCCCTGAGGGAAGGCGACAAAATGGGTAACCATTTCAAAAAACAATGTGTTCTTGTTTTGATTTATTTTGTTTTTGTTTCAAGCTGCCTATCCCTAGAATTTTCTCAGGCAAAATGGGAAAAATGGTTGGCTCAAGGTTTGAAGTTGTTCGGCCCTGAGAAAGAGAAAATTGATACAACTATTCTTTGTTCCGTTTTTGTTTCATTCTGTTTCGGTTTTGTTTTATGCTATCTTATTGGGTTGCGTTACCTTTACAGTAGATTAGAAACTAGTAAAAAACAAACCAAAAGAGTGTTAAGTAAATTGTTAGAGGTCCAGACTATGGTAGAAAACATGTTAGGTCAAGCAAAAGAGAAGGTCTCTCGAGCTAGTCAGACAGAGGAAAATTTGAAGAAAGAAAGCTTAGAGGAAAAACAACCATCAGGCAGGGAATTACAACAGGAGGCTGCTACTAACTCCGTTCTATCACCAGAGGGCATAATTCAACCAACAGCTCCATCTACAGCTGAGTGGCCCTCAAATCCCGTAGTTGATGGACGGAATCCTGAGGCAGGACCCCAAAGATTAGCATGTCCTGTACTTGAGAAGGCAGGAGGGCAACAAATTCACCATGCTTTAGATTTCAAAACAGTAAAGCAATTAAAGGAGGCTGTAACAACCTATGGGCTGCAAGCACCCTTCACTGTGAGCATGGTCGAATCCACCAACTTAGACATGACGCCAGCAGATTGGGCTAATGTGTGGATCTGTGCTAAATGGAGGACAATAGTTGTTATGGAAGGTTGCCAATGAGGAATTTTGCATGGAGACAGCTAGGCGAAATGCAGCAGCTGGTTACCATCAAAGAAATCTAGATATGTTATTAGGAAAAGGACCTTATGAGGGTCAATGGCAACAAATTGAATATGATCCTGGCATATATGCACAAATTGCTGTAGATGCGGTTAGGGCATGGAAAACTTTACAGGGGCATGGAGATTTACAAGGACAATTATCTAAGGTAAGATAAGAACACTTATCCTTTTATTCTACTGTACATTCATGTGCAATGTAGGTAGTAGTACCAACATGGTAATCAAGTATTTACTAGCTTTGATAACACTATAAAATAGTACTTATTTCATAGTCTCAAAATATTCCCCTAAAAATAATCATTTTAAAATATGCCATAGTATATTGCAAACAGGTACTATTTTAAAAAATTTATTGAGTATAGGTATTAAGGCTAATCAGCATTTGAAAATCAACTGGTGTTTTGGGTTTTTTAAAAATATATTTTTAGTTGTAGATGGACACAATACCTTTATTTTGTTTATTTATTTTTATGTGGTGCTGGAGATCAAACTCAGGGCCTCACATATGCTAGGCAAGCACTCTACCACTGAGCCAGAACCCCAGCCGTCATCCTGTGTTGTTATTCAGAACACAGCATATTTCCCCTACCATGTGTATATCTATTCATATTTTGAAGATTTAATTGGCTATCACTTCTCTGCTAAGTAAATAATTAAACTCAATTACTCTGTATTCTCCAGTGTCACTTGTATACTTCTTATTTGAAACCCATTTCAACTGGTATAACATGGTTTTATTTATTTGTCTTTCCAATTTGACTAAACTGGGATATTCCTGAAAATAGCTACTATGATTGCTCATTTCACCATTGCTTCTTTAATACCTGTCATTTTGTGTCTAACAGGTAACCAACACTCCACATAGAATCATTCCCTGGCTGGTTGGCTAGTAGCACAGGTCATTTTTTCTCAATTTTTGTTCTAAACTGAATAAAACATGGGGAATTAAAGGAAAAAAAAATTAAAAGGAAAAGCAAAGTATTTTTTTAGCCCCCTCCAAAAGTAAAAATTTTAACAAAAATAAATGAGTTTAAATAATGGGTTTAGCTTGATTTGAAATCACAAGAATATATCAAAAACTATTGTCACTCTAACTTATCTTTATCTCTATTGGATTTGACAGACACAGAATAGGCACATAAACATACAGAAAAATCATACCCTCTTACTGTACCATTGTTTGACAAAATAAATGCCTAAAGTGTTATGTAGTTGTAAAATATTTCAGGAATGTTATGGAGATTTCTATATGCTTGGCTCCACAAATTATAGTTCACAAAATAGATTGCCTCTTGGTTTTAAACAGACCCCAAATGAAGAGCTTAAAAAATGCCAGCATTTATTATATTATTTCTCTGTGCCAAGAAACTGGCTGCATATTTTCCATTCCATTTAATCTGCACATTAATCGAGTTTAGTAATTACTATTGTGTTGTCCTGTTTCTTTTTTTTTTTTTTTTTAAGAGAGAGAGAGAGAAAGAGAATTTGTAATATTTATTTTTAGTTCTTGGCGGACACAACATCTTTGTTTGTATGTGGTGCTGAGGATCGAACCCGGGCACACGCATGCCAGGCGAGCATGCTACCGCTTGAGCAACATCCCCAGCCCCTGTCCTGTTTCTTTAAATAAATTTAAAAAACCTATGATCAGAGAATAACTTCTCTCAGATTCTCAAATTCTTCAATAACTGACTTGAGGTAAAATCCTATTGTTTTAAATATGATATTATCCTCCCAATGATACAAAAAGAACCATATAGACTTCGAAACTTTATAATTTATAAAGAAAGAATATCAAGAAAAGGCCAATATAGTTGAATTTTGCAATAACCTTGCATTTACTAGAGTATAGAAATAGAAGACATATACCTGAAGTATAGATATTAGGCTAAAAACTTACTCTAATATAAAATATTGTCATTATTCTTTACCTCTAAGAAGGCCAAACCTAAGAATAATGTAGACAGGAGGAGAGAGAAAAATAACCGTTTAACACAAGAAAAAGGGAGTGGAACCTATTTAAAAAGCCATGCAGATATATCATCTTTGTATAGATAACAGTTAAAAAAAAACTTTTATTTTCACATCTAATAGGGAATTTCATCTAGATTCATTATTTTATAGAAAGCCAGTGAGAGAAAAAGAAAGACACTAAGTAGAGTAATTATATGATACTCATTAAGTTCTACCAAGTTAATGATGAAACTTCATTTTCTTTAATATACTAAAGAAGTAGGAGCATAGAAATACAAATCACACCTTCTTAATTAGAACAGATTAATTACAAAAGATTAAGAAAATAATTTTCAATGACTTCATTTCCTTTAAAATTCATATTGGTTTCTGTATGAATTTCTAACTGGAAGTACAATTTCTGTTTATTAACATTTGTTGCCAAGTACTGTATATCATCCATAATTCTGGGTTATTAAATTCCTGAAGCATGCAATACAGCAAACTTAATAGATTTTATGCAAATTGTTATATAGCAAAATAAGACCAGGTGGTACTCATCCTAGCAGAATCCTTCCATAACATTTTCATATTTTTGTTAAAATTAAACAAAATATAAAGTTACCCTTGTGACGTTTAATTTATTTTAATTCATTCTCTATTACAATTTTTTATCCATTCTTCTGGCCCTTTGCACCATGTTATGATACAGTTTTCATTTTAACATTCTTTGATGTTCAGTAGTTTACTACTTTTAAATTGTGACTAGAAACTATGGGACAATTATGCATAGCAATATTCCCACTGAAAAACCACATGCAGAGGATAAAATCGAGCTTGAGATAGAGTTCAACCATTAAAATACAAACAATATCAAAATTTTAAATTGCTAATGTGATCATTTTTTTAAACTAAGAACAATTAGAGATAAATAACCGAGTATGGATACTCAGTCATTTTGTGGTACTGTCCAGAATTTCAAATTTTACTAATATTAGCAGTGATTTCTCAGAAGGAAAAAAAAATTAACATTGACACTCAATTGTATAATAACTCTAATATAATAAGAAATAAACAAATCTTATCGAATAAGAAAATCTATACTATAAACCAATTTTTAAAAAAATAAATGGAGAGACTAAGGTAAAATTTCTAAACAGTAAAATGAGAGGGGAGAAAGATCTTATTTCCTTAATTTCACTTGTCATGCCTTAATTTTATTTCAAATGTTTTAAGATTATAAATTATTGAATTATCTAAATTATTTTTAAATTTTAGAAAATATAAATAAGACCCTAACTGTGAGAGTATCCTTTGGATTGGACATCTTGAACATGCTAATTATTTGAAATTTTAAATATTAGGTCCATAAAAATAGACACTATCTTAAATGCTCAATACTTTTGTAATGTAATACCTAACCATGTAGATGCAAACAGTTTATAATCAATGATTTATACTTTAAGTAACCCCTAAAAAATTATGTTTAAAAAAAAAAAAAAAAGAAGTCCTTGGACCTGAATCTTGACTCCCTATAAACAGAGTAGTCAAATATGGAGCAGATGACATCCTGGAACCGTAAAGCCAGTGAAAACAAGGATTAGAAATTCTATTAGAGGTATTTTTAGAATGTAGTTCAATCAAGAGAGTCTAAATTTGAAGACATTAGATCATAAATAATTTGATTTTTTTACTGCATTAGGAATTAGCACATATTATATGTGATGCATTTAGGAACTAATTAAAGGCAAATCTTGCACACACACATAATTAACCTTAGTTTATTCTCCATGATATGTACAAACATTAACATAAAATGAATCATGGCCTGAATTATATTGAATGAAATTATAAAACTTCTAAAAGTATATCAGAAAATTTTTGTAACCATTACTAAGGCAAAGTTCTTGATTAACAGAAAGTTGATTTATAAAAAAAGAAATACCGGTGGTGCATGCCTGTAAGCCCAGCAGCTTAAGAGGCTGAGGCAGGAGGATCCAGAGTTCAAAGTCAGACTCAGCAATGGCAAGGCCCTAAGAAACTCAGTGAGATCTTGTCTCTAAAAAAAAAAAAAAAAAAAAAAAAAAAAAAAATGTGCAAAATAGGGCTGAGGATGTGGCTCAGTGGTTGAGTGCCCCTGAGTTTAATCCCTGGTCCAAAAAAAGAGAAAAGAAAGAAAGAAATACATGAATTGAATATCATAAAATTAATTTGTGTTGCTCAATATTTTAAAAATGAAAAATGACTCATATTTGATATAATATTTGATTGGATATTAATTGTATCTAAATTATAGAAATTTTCTCAGATTTCAGATACAAGATCTGAAAAAAATTTCAAACATCATTAGACATTAGGAAAATACAATACTACTTTATACACCTTTAAGAATGTATAAAACTGAAACAACTGAAAATATCTAGCATTTTCAAGGAGAAAGTATTTGAAAATTGTATACTTCATCAAAAGGAATGTGAAACTGTATATCAACTCTGGAAATTAGTCTGGTACTTTTGCTGAACTTAAATTTGTGTTTTCCATATGAACTGCAGATCCCATTCCACATTTACTCACAGAAATATAAATTTGAGTTTACACAAAGTCTTTAAGCAAATGTTCATCAGTATAAAAACTCAAATGTCCCTCATCTAGGAAATAAACAAATTAAACTAACAATAAAACTAACAAAAAGGGATGGAATAAAAATAAATACATGGGCTGGGAATGTGGCTCAAGCAGTAGCATGCTCGCCTGGCATGTGTGCAGTGCTGGGTTCTATCCTCAGCTCCACATACAAATAAAGGTGTTGTGTCCATCGAAAACTAAAAAAATAAATATTAAAAAACTCTCTCTCCCTCTCTTTAAAAAAATAAATTTAATAAGAACAACAACTCTGAATTCATTAGATTAAGTTAAAGTAAGCCAATTCAAAAGGTTATGCTAGTATTCTGAGTGAAAAATTAGCAAATCACATCCAGAAGTAGTTAAAAGATTTATATTCATAATTCCAACTGGAATTTATTGTCAGTATGGTAAACCAGTACTTCAATTAAAAACCAGTCAATGTAATCTATCATATCAATAGACCTAAAAATAAAAGTTGTAATTATTGAAATGGATACAGAAAAAAAATTTTGTGTGTGTTTGTGTGTGTGTGTGTGTGTATATATATATACATGTGAGTTTGCACACTGGGGATAGAACCTAGGACCTCATACATGCTAGGCAAGTACTTTATCACTGAACTACTCCCTAGCCCTCTTTAAACTCTTATCTTAAGAGAGGGTCTTGCTAAGTTGCCCTGACTATCTTTAAATTAGAAATCCTCCTGCCTCAGCCTCCAGAATGATCAGGATAACAGACATGTGCCAATGTGTCTGGTTCAGAAAAGGAATCTTAAAAATCAATACTCATCAGGGTCAGTGGAGCTCACTTGTAATCCCAGTGGCTGAGGAGGCTGAGGCAGGAGTATCAAAAGTTCAAAGCCAGACTTATCAAAAGTAAGATGCTAAGCAACTCAGTGGGACCTTGTCTCTAAAAAAGTGCAAAATAGGTCTGGGGATGTGGCTCAGTGGTCTAGTGGGTCTAGTGCCCCTGAGGTTAATCCCCAGTACACATCCCCCCCCAAAAAAAAATCAATACTCATGCTAAATGTGGTAGTACAGGCCTGTGAGCCCAGCTAACTTGGTGAATGAGGCAGGAGGATTTCAAGTTTAAGACTCTCCTTAGCAACTTAAAGCGACTGTCTCAAAATGGAAAATATAAAAAGGTGTGGGATGTAGTTCAGTGTTAAAGTGTCCCTGGTTTGAATCCCCAATACATATATGAAACAAATATATATATTTTTAAATCAATACCCATTCAAGAGGAAAAAAAAATCCTCCCAGCAATTAAGAATAGATGTGTACTTTCTCTACTTAATAGAAAATTCTTAAAAAAATTTTTCAACCAGTCTCATTTTTAAAACAAGACTGTGAACATTACAAAGATTATGTATTTTTATCCAAGACAGAAATTCAAACTATCACAGGCAAGGAGGGAGGGAGGGGGGAAGAAAAGAAGAAAGGAAGGAAGAAAGAATGAATTAATAATTTGAAGGAAGGAAATAAAATGTTTACCATTTGAAGATAAATTTAACATAGGTTTTGTATGTTTGAATATAACAGCAACAAAATCTTTTGGGACTGATAAGTTCAGCAAGTTTAGAGGTAAAAAGTCAATGTCCAAGTTTTTTATACAACCTTCATATGGAAGGACAAAAACCTTGGAATAATTGTAACAACATTGAAAAGAATAAAGCAGGAAGCATCATTGTGCCTGATGTTAAAGACAGCTACTTTGCTGCAATTAATAGGAGAATGGAGTACTGGCAAAAGACAGAACACAGACCAGAAGAACAAAATAAGATAAAGAAATAGCTGCTAACAAATATGTCCAACTATGTTTTGACAGAGGGAGGAAATCATTTCATTTCAGGAAGATTATCTTTCCCCATCATTTGGATCAATCCACATGCCTAAAACAAAACAAACAAACAAAAAAACTCCCAGAAACCTCAACATAAACCTCACATGGCTTACATAAAACTCATTCAAAATGCATGCAAAAAGGACTTTCATATAGAACTATAAATCTTACCAGAGAAAAATCAAAGAAAAACATTGGGGGATGTATAGCTAAGGGAACATAAAACTAAACATGCCTGTGAAACAGAATGAGCAAATCTTTATGCCTAACCAAATAACTAAAAAAAAAAAAAAAAAAAAAAAAAAAAAAAAAAAAAGATGGCAAAGATGCAGGGAAAGAAAAAGAGGAGCAAACTAAACCTAAAACAAATAGGGAAAAAAAAGTCCAAAAATACCTCAGAAATATATCAAATGGAGAATAGAAAAACAATACTGAAAAACAGTGTTATGTATTTTTCTCTAAGATGAATAAAATTGAAAAAAAAAGTTTGGCTAATTTGATTAAGAGAAAAAATCAAATATTGAAATTTCTAAAGAATTAAAAGTTGAGCCAGTATAATACAATTCAGAAAATATGTATATATAATATATTTTATTTAAAACACACACACACACACACACACACACATATATATATATATATATATATATATATATATTTAAAAGGACCACCAATAAATTAGAAAACCAGATAAAATTACAAAATTTCTAGAAACACAGAAAAGATAAAAACTGACTCAAAAACCATAACAATGTGAACACATTTTTATCAAGTGAGGACATTGAATCACTAATTAAAAACCTCTCAACACAGAAAAACTCAGAACCAGATGGCTAGCTGGGGAATTCTATCAAGCATTTAAAGGAGAATTAGCATTCACATTTCACAAAGTTGTCCCCAAAATGGAAGGAGTCATCACTTCCAACTTATCATATGAGGCCAGCATCATCATGTTACCTAAAATAAAAGCCTTCACAAGTAAGAAAACAGCAAACCAATCTCCAAAATAAATAGAGATTCAAAAAGCTTCAGTACTATTTAAGGACATTTTTTTTGGTGGGTGTAGTAAGGGTAATCTCTAGTCTTTATGAAGAGGCCTAGAGACCTCCCTTATCTCTTGTGCCATGTGAGGATGTGAGAACACCACAAGATAGCTAAATGTGACCCCAAACCTACCAAAAACTTGATCTTAAATTTGTCATTCTCCAGAACTTTTGGAAATGAGTTCCTGGTATTTATAAGCCATCCAATTATGGTATTTTATTGAAGCTGCCTAAAAAGACTAAAATAGTGTATCATATCTATAGATATGTACCATATTAGAAATTAAAGCTCAGATATTTAAAAAAAAATGTTTTTAATACACTTTAAATTAACTGTACTAAACTTAATAACAAATTATTTTCTTAAAAAAATGAATTTTTCAAATGAAAAATGCTAATAGTAAAAGTACTATTTATATTTTCACTAATGTCTTTAATATCTGACAAAACTGAGTTGAATAGTGTCCTAATATTTACTTCTGTCCTATTTTTCCCAACCTATTTCAGTATCAAATATAATGTAGATTCTAGAAATCTTCATTTCCCTGTCCCTGAATGTGAATTTTAGAATACTGCACCACACTATTGTTATTATTCTTTTGAGACCTTGTTTTTGAAGTATTTCATTTAATAATGGGCTTTTTTTTTTACTTTGCATCCTCTCTCTCATTTCCTAATAAATTATACATGAGCATGAACCAATTTCCATCATTTATCCATAATTTTTATCACTTTCACTTCTGAAAATTATACCAAAAACCTTTGTTTTATTATGCTTAATGATACTGCATATTGCCTTTTTTAAATTAGAAATTAAGAAGACAACAAAACATTGGAAAAAGCTGTTGAGAAATTGTGTAAAAGTTAGAGAAAAAAGTTGACTTTGAGGAATTGGCTTTGGTAATTGTGGTTCTGGCAAGTCCAACAAGCCAGCCAGCTGGAAACAATCAAGAGGTGAAGCTGCAGGTATGTGTATAAATCCATAAGGCATGATGGTATGCTGGAAGGACAGGTAGGGTCATTGTCATCTTCCCTAGGCAGAATTCCTTGTTCCATGGGAAACCTCTTTCCCAAGTATTTCAGGTGAATGGAGGAGGCCCATCTGCATTTTAGAGGGCAATCACTTTTGATTATGATCAACTTGTTGTAAATATCAATCACATCTATAGAATATGTTTCCTGCAACAATGGGATTAGCATTTGACCAAACAACTGGGCCCCACAGCCTAGCTGAGCTAACATATGAAGTTTCACCCACTGTATCATATTAAAATGTGTTTATTAAGTTGATGCATCCATGAGAAAATGTTTAACATTTATTATATTTTTGCATTAGCACAAAGTTATTTTTCTTTTCCCTACTTCTCATTCTTTACCTTTGGCCATTTTCCAGTTTTCAAATGTGACTAGTATATTCCAGTTTTACAGCCTAGAAAAGGAGACATGCTTGAGAAATAAGAAAAGATCAAAAGGATTAATTTGCATCAAATTTAATTACCTTTATTTAAAAAATAGTTTGTAAAAAGCAGTGTTCATTGAAATAAAGGAAAAGAGATGGATGGAAGAAAGCCTAGAGTGGCTCACATTATTGAAATAGGGAAAAAAAACAGGTGACAAAAAATATACTTACATGATCCTAAAAAAATTATAAGCAATGTTTTTGAGTCATAACAAAAATAATGACAATTGGGGCCAGGGTTGTGGCTCAGTGGTACAGTGCTTGCCTAGCATGCACAAGGCGCTGGGTTTGATTCCTGGTCACCACATAAAATAAATAAATAATCAAATAAAATAAAAGTATTTAAAAAATAATGACAATTATAATAAAAGCTACTTTCTACTTTTTATATTTGAATATTCTTACAAACCTTTCAGCAGTGATATATTCTTGCCTCTTCTATAGAAAGTTCTATATATAATGTTGCCCTACATATAAGTAATTTAAAACAATTGTTTCCATTAAATATATTGACTTTATATTTTCTACTTTGTATGCAAATATTATATGTACATTTTTTTTTTTTTTTTTACTTTCAGAGAAATAACCATTTTTCATTAGATAATTATGCCTCTAAGGAAGAAAAATCCCAGGGCTAAAACAGGCAATAATTTAAGCTAAAATAAATTATAAGTTTTAAATGTGTTATTTAAAATCTAGATTTACATATATACATTCAAGGTTGTTTATTAGTACCCAAGAAAGCCTAGATAAAATCCTACATGATTTCATTATGAATGGGTACAAATTAAGGGCAAATTGGCAGATGATGTGGCCATTCCTACATATTAGACCAATAATACACAAAATAAATACTCAACATAGGTTTTGTAACTTAGTTTGAGTAACAACAGGAAATATGTTATTTGATTAGAAAATAACCATTTGACTTTCATGACTTTCACGGTCATGAAAGTCAAATGGTTATTTGTTTTTTGTCCATTTATCTGGATTGGTTGGACAAGTTTGTAGGTCACCCACAGAGAACTACTTTCACTCAATTACTTGGGCAGTCTTTTTGATTATGTTTAAATATGACAAGGTAGTGAAGTGGCCTGGACTCTGAGAGGTTAGTGAATTTGTATGTGTCCTCTTGACTTGTAAACCTTTTATAAAGGACTCTCATAAATGTTCTTCTGTTAATTATCTTACCACATTCTAATGAATGCAAGTTCAATTACTTTGGAAACTCTCCAAAATATTTACAGTAAAATGCAATTCCTCTTTCAAGTATCTTTCTACAAATATTGTGATCATAGTAAAGCAGATCAAGATATAATAAAGAACTTTTCAATGAGAAAGTATGCATCATTGAGCAGCTCACTTAGAACTCCAGCATCAGTATCTCTAGTGGATAGAGAAACTTTTGGGTTCAATTAACTATACTTAAAATATTATTCTACAGAGGCATTAAAATTATGTTAAAAAGCACATGGATGAAAATTTTAAAATGTCACATTCCTATTTTAAAATGAACTCCTATTTCAAAATTCAAGCAAATTCTCAACATTAGAACAACTGTTGAGCATAAAATCAATGAGTGTAAAATATTTAATTGTTGGAATGAAGGCTAAATTCTTACTTTTACTTGTAGATGCTTCGTTACAGACATCAGGAACAAATGTAGGTTTAACTAATCCTTTGTATAAAAATCAATGATCATGAATAAGTAAAAGATATTGGTCTAGGGTACAGCTCAAATGACCAAGAAATCATCTCAGTAGTGACCTTACATTTATAACATTTCTTAAGGAACACTACTTTGCAATATCCTAAATGGAACATCACTCTTTGTTTCTAAAAGAAAGGGAAATTGATCTTAATAAATAAATGCGCCAATCAGAGACTAAAACATTACATAGTCAAATCTATAAGAAAAGCACACAAAGAAATAGAAATGCACTGGAAATTTTGTAGCAATTTAAACAATCATGTTGTCTCAAATGGTAAAATAAGGTAAATAGTGTGCTTGAAAAGGTCAAAACTCTGTAAAATATATAATATACAGTCATGTCTAGCTGTATTTCATCTTCTGAAGTCAATTTAGAAATGAATTACATTTTCAAATGGAGAACTTTTTAATATCTATTTTTAAACTTCATTTAATATACAATTTTTTCTTCACTATTAGATTAAAATATAAATTAAGTGTACATCTATATCAGGTGTTTCCTACCATCAATAAATACACACATTCAAATCACAAGTTTCAGAAACTAATTTGCTCAAAACATTTCCTTTGAATACAGATGTCATCAAGCACTTTTTGTTAAATGTCAGATAGTAAATATTTTACATTTTGTGGACCATATGTTCCATATGACAATTCCTCCATAGTATTATTGTAGCAAAAAAAAAAAAAAGTCATAAACATCACATAAAGAATAGATGGCCAGGTAAAAGGATGGAGTTGGAGACTATCATGCTAAGTTAAGTAAGCCAATCCCCCCAAACCAAAGGCCAAATGTTCTCATAAGTGAATGCTGATCATAATTGTGGGGGCGGGGGACATGGTATAAATGAAGGAACTTTGATGGGACAAAGGGGAGGCAAAGGTGCCAGGGCTTGGAGTAGGAAAGATGGTGGAATGAGATGGACATCATTACCCTAGCTACATGTATGACTGCACATATGGTGTGACACTACATGGTGTACAACCATAGAAATGTAAAGTTGTGCTGCAATTGTGTACAATGAATAAAAAATGCATTCTGTTGTCATATATACCCAATTAAAATAAATTTTAAAAACTTATGCTCTATATGTACATGAATATACCACAAGAAACTTCACTTTTATGCATGTCTATAAAGCCCAATTAAGAATAATTATAAATAACTATAAATAAATAGAAAAAATAGAAGGAAAACCAGTAGAGTAGAAGAAGAGGAACAGGGGAAGGGAGAAAGGGCAGGAAAAAAAAAACAAGTATTGGTGACTGAAATTGAGCAATTTATATTTCATGTTTTCATGAGTATGACAAAATGAACCCTAATATTATGTATGACCCTAATGACTAATGAAAACATTAAAAAATAATAGATGTGTTGTTTTGCAATAAAACTTCATGACAACAGCCTCAAATATTCAAATGAACCCTTTTGGCTGGATTTGGACTATTGGCTATATTTGGCCCTCAGTTTGTAAGGTGCTGGCTCATTTTAATGCAATAAACAAATAACAATAAAAAGTATCTCTATAGATATTTTATTGGCTATTTCTTGCACAAACCTATTTCTAACATTGATAATCATCAATTTAGTATTTTCCTAATTTTATACAACTTTTGTGTAACCGTATCTTTAATGACTTTTCTGAAATGCTACTCATTTTATTCTAATTATGTAAGTACAATGAAAAATAGAATGCTTTCAAAATTTGCACATTTTACTTTATTATTTAAACCTGTAGGAAGAATGAGGAAAGACAATTTCTACCAAGTGAATGCTGATAATGAGTTTTAAAACTAGGTATGCACACTCAATGGCCCTAAAGTAATTAGAACCTAAGTTTATTATCTTCAAGTTTAAAGCCAGTACTTTAGAAATTGTCCCTTAGTTTAGTTTGGACTTAGTATAGAAAAGGTGAGCCATAACGAATATTGGGCTTAATTACCAGCCTCTCATATACATAATTACTTGAGAAACTTTATTAGCATTTTTCCTCCTAATTATGCACACTCTTATTGGAAAGTTCCAATAAACAAAACTCTTGAATCTGAATCTCTATTAGATTTTTTGTTTGCACCATACAGAATAGTGAATCAATTTCTGCTTATTTCAAACACAAAAATATAAAATTAGCTACATAATTGGTCTTATCACTGGTTAGTAGAATAAAAAAAAAATCATATAGTAAAAAAATGTTTCACATACTTTATGATAACAAAGATTAAAGAGATTGCAACTTGTCATAGCCAGCAATGTCTCTCAGACTTGAGGGCATTCTCATAACATCATAAAATGGAAAGCTCTGTATCATTTCAAAAACTGTTTGATTTTTCTTGCAAATTTAAAATATTATATGTAACAGTTTATTTTAGGAGTTATTTTGAATTCTTCTTCATCCTGCGTTTTCATATATGGCTCTATAAACAATGGGAAAACAAAGGAAAAAAAAATTTCCCTCCAGAACACTTGAGATTGCAACTGTGAGGATGAAATTGTGAACTGTGCGGGTAAATTTGTTTGAATGCAGTTAGGGACATAGGGAAACAATCCAAGCTAAAGTTCATTTACCAGGACTGTTTCAGTGTACAACAAAAAGGAAACTGTTAAGAACTGCAAATATGACACACACTTGAAACTCGATTTATTTACCAACTAAGTACTCTGCTGGGGATAAGTCATAGATGATTCCCTTAAATAATCCAAAAGTTGAGATCGATCATTGTTAACATAGAACAATGCAGCAGAACATGATGAATAAGTCAAAAAGAAAATGGTTCTTGAGTGGATAGACAAAAGATGAACTATGTTATCTGAGTGCTTACAAAATGAGTACTTTGTCAGCTAAGCTGAGATCGGTGTCCATTATGCAGTTTTATACAGTAACACTGAGACAGCATTACTGTGCTATGTGCAGAAGATCTCAGATATATGCATAGAACTTACCTACATATATGTTTTTTTTGAGGGATGGAGGGAGGAAAGTGGGAAGAGAGGGGGAGGGGCAGGGGCTGTGAGAGAGGGGAAGGGAAGGGGAAGGGAGAGGGAGAGAGAGAGAGAGAGAATCCAAGAAAAACCTGGAAAAATAAACTTCATAAGAAAGAATGGCTAAACCAAACAAACAAAAATCAAAGGACAACAACCCACAGAATGTCGGTAGTTATATAAGTTAGCTAGGTTGCAGAATGTTCCTTTATTGGGCTGCAGCTCATATTTTTACATCATTAGATTCTTGTTATCCATTCTGACCAGAATGTCATTGAAGTACTGTTCTTCAATGCTCAGTACATTATATTGGTATATTTGACATCTCATAATTGGTGATTTTAACTTTTATCACCTGAGTAAGATGGAGTTTATTGAAGTTTTCCATTATAAAGATACTGTTTTGATTTTTTTCACCAATAAAGGTCCAAAGGAAGTAATATCAGACTATGTTAATACTTCAATTTTAGTTGCATTTTTGACAGAGCATCCATTGATGATTTTTGACAGCATAGATTTTAACTTGTATTGATATTTTGTTTTACAAAATATTTTTCCTATTTTTCTCACTGCTTCTTCATTTTTAGGTTATAAGTATAATATAATAAGCAGCTTTCCCATCAATGACATTTATTTATTTGCTTACTTATTCAATATGAATATTGATATTAATAAATAAGCAAACGGACTCATAGATTCTTATATATTGGTTATAACTCGTTATTGTTACTATTTGCTTGATGTTCATATAGTACCACCAGCTTGGCTGTAGGGAGTACTTTAGTTATCAGTACTTTTTTCATCTCACATAACTTACCCTTCTTTGATCATTTCCATATTGGCAAGAACTTTTAGAAAATATCAAGAACATGGATAAAATGAATGTATGAAGGGCCTTTCCAACTTAAATTAAGAACAAAGAAAAATTGAATGTAATATACATACATAGGTTGAATCTTAATCAAGATTTGTGATTTTTTTTTTTTTTTTTTTTTTTTTGCTAAGGGATGAATTTTAAATATTTAACAAAATGTTAATAATTGTAGAATTTTATTAATATTAATGTACTTGTGTTTTCAATCATACTGTACTTATATAAGGGCATGTCCTGGTTCACAACATACAGATACTAGTATACTAATTGTAATGAGACAGCCTACCTGTGACTCAACATTTAGTGACCATAAAGAAGATATGGACATACTATGTACTATTTTTTTAAGCTTTTATATAAATGTGAATTTATATAACAACAGCAACAACAATAATTACAACAACAATAATTATAACAAAACATAAGTTCTGAGGTACCGGGTCTGGTTGAAAGCCAGAGATACACATGGATATGTACCTCCATAGGCAAATATGGTCCCTCAGAACAGGAACATGCACAACTTTCAAAGTGATTGGTTCTGGGCTAGATTATAACTGTAGAGCACAACCACCTTGATACACAAGAAATTTTGTTTTAGTGTTTATTTATTTACTGACTTGGCTTATTATTTACTTACTAGTTTTGTTATATACAAGGTTTTGAGAAATAAAAATAAGATAAAATATAAACTCTATTTCTGCTTAGGAAAAACCAAAACTGAATAGTAAAAATTGTTTTGTTTTGTTTTTGATACTGAGGATTGAACTCGGGGATACTCAACCACTGAACCACATCCCCAGCCCTATTTTGTATTTTAGTTAGAGATAGGCTCTTACTGGGTTGCTCAATGCCTCACCATTGCTGAGGCTGGCTTTGAACTCACCATCCGCATGCTTCAGCATCTCAAGCCATTGGGCTTACAGGGGTGTGCAACCTAACAAAATTTTAATGCTTATCTTAGAGCTACCATAGATAAATTTCTTAATAGTTCTTAATTTCAAATTCTGCATAATGTGTTAAGAGGTAATATTTTTTCTTCTTCATGAGAAATATAAATTTAAGACAGAATGGTCTAGGTTCTGTTATAATAATGAGACAAATAACACTTCGTAAATGAAAGTCATATATGATCAAATATTAAGCAAATAAAATAAAAGATTGAAATAAAATTTAATAAATTTATTTTACTTTTAATTTAAAAATCTTGAGCATAATTGTATTCCTGAACATCTTTGTTTCCCCAAACTTGTATATTTCTTAGAATAGTTACTTTTGCTAGACAATTTTTGATGTATGATATTATAAATGTCTTTAACACAGACAGTTTGCCAAAAATATAGATCACTTGGCAACTGTTCCATTTGTTGTAACTATCAAAAATGACATTTTTTGACACTTAAAAATTATTCTACCTCATTCAGAATGATGCAAAGGCATTCAATCTTGAAGTTGAAAGCCATACATGTAATTAGTATACAAAGTGGATCCCACTTATCCTCAGCTTTAGAACCAGAGTTAAATTATGTCAATTGTTAAGAGTCTAGGTCATTAAGAAGGATGTTTTTCCTCTAACACACAATCTGAGATATAAAAGTTCCCATGGTTAGTATATAAGACATTTGCAAATCCTATAAATTCAGACTTAAAATATTTTTCTGCAGATGTGATTTATATATTTAATCAAGCCTGGGGGTAGAATATCTATATCTTAGATTATATTTCAAATGGGATGTGATGAAGATATGTATTATATGGTCAATTCGTATTGTTAGCATAATGAATTCCTCAGAGTACTTCTCAAAAGAGTATAATTTTAAAATAGATTGTATCACCTGTTAAGAATAAAGCAATTAGGGTTGCTTTTCTTACCAAGAATTTAATAGTTAGCCAAGTATGTATATAGGACAACCATCAGACTGGGATAAAATTTAAGATAGAACACACATAGTAGCCTCTAAATTTGACATTTATGAATGATTCATCAGGGTAAATAAAATTAAAATAATATGACCTTCCATTAACTGCTATAAGATCATACAATAGTAAATAGTGTTCTATAGCAATACAAAATTGACTTGAATGCAATATAAAACTTGAATGAAGGGGCTTGTGGCTCAGTGGTAGAGTGCTTGCCTAGCAAGTGTAAGGCTCTGGGTTTAATTCTCAGCACCACATATAAATAAATGAATAAAATAGAGGTACATCAACAACTAAAATATAAACCGAAAAAATCATTGCAATATATAAAATTATTTTGAAACCTATGGTACTGCTGATAACACACTGTAGGCCACACACTGCATTGGGTTGAGCTCTACGTTGTAGGCATGAACCCTGTGATAAATACTAAAACATATTCTATGTTATGAATGGTACAAAAAAGATGACTCTTTGTGTCCTATAAATTAAGAAAATAAGGCAATGGTCATGAGTAAAAGGAAATGAATACTTGGGCTTCAACATAAGCACAGGGTTCTGTATCACTGACAGTCTACCTAAAAGAAAGAATTACAGAATGTAACTGGTGTTCAATGAGGTTTCCATAAGATACTTAAAGAAGGATTTGGAAGGCTTTGTGAGGGCTATTAGAGACAGCTTCCATGGATCACTTCTGTTGCCTCAAAAGGAAAGTCGGGGTCATTTGGCCAAATAAAGAAATCCTTCCAAATCTTTTTTTTTTTTTTTTCAGTTGTAAAGGGACACAATACCATTATTTTTAATTAATTATTTACTTTATGTGGTACTGAGGATCAAACCCAGTGCCCCACAGGAGGTGCATGCAAGTGCTCCAACACAGAGCCACAATCCCAGCCCCTCCAAACATATTTTTCCCCCTGTGGAACACTATTAATTGGGAATATCTCTACAAATGGAAAAAATAAAGTGTAAAATTAAATCACTCTGCACATACACTTTTCTGACCATGAATACTGCCTTTTCCACACATCAAAATATATTTTATGCAAACCACCAGCCAAAAAAAGAATTCATGCCATTAAATGAGATTTGATAGTTAAACATAATATGCAAAATACATTAAAATTATAAAAATATAAGAGTAAAAACTGAAGTGAAAAACAGTGGATAAAGAAATTTGCCAAAAAAAAAAAAATATTGCTGAGAGCTTGATGATATATGCAAACCTCAAGGTAGAGCTGTTAAGCATCAGAAAGAGAGGGGTGTGGGTAGGCAGATATCGAGAAGAAACCGCAAGAGAAAATTAAGTTATCACATTGTAAACAATGAAAACAGAAGTACTGAAAACGGTAAAAGCATAAAGTACCTGCTACAGAGTGCTATGAAAACAAACACAAAGTAAAATGAGTTTTAAGAAATTATTAAATATATATATATATATATATATATATATATATATATATATATATATAGAGAGAGAGAGAGAGAGAGAGAGAGAGAGAGAGAGAGAGACATGTGCACAAAGCTTGATAGTTCTTTGAATATATATATATATATATATATATATATATATATATATATATATATATATATATATATATAATGTAGTTACTGGAAAGGACAAAATAGCAAATTGAACAGAGGAAAAACAACAACAACAAATCAAAACTAAAGGAAATCTGAAACTACAGGGAAAAAGGGATACTGTTTTCAGGATATATTGCCAAAAAAGTGAAGAAGGTTTGGGTCACTCTGAATTACTTCATAATGAAAAATGAACTTCCAAGATACACAAACTTTAAAGTTTACAGTCATAAACATGTAGCAATCAACAAGAAAAAATGAAGATTAGTTCAAAATTCCCCATAAGTATACAAAACTAAAAAAAAAACAAAAAACACTCACTTCCTGTGAGGAAACTAACTTTTTTTTTTTACTCCGACTGTCATTTACTTATGAATAAACCTTTATATATTTTTCATTGATAAACACAAAGACAACTTATTCTTGGATGTCCTTAAAGACACTACTGGATGACAGGCTATCATGAGTTGCTGTACTTCAGTCACATTCTCAGGGTCCATTTCTAATTCTTTTTCTCTTTCTACTTATACCACATTCCTTACTTCAGTGAAGTCCATAAGGGTTATGATTATCTTCTTCCAAAGTCCTGTTAATGTTGATATTTTTACCTCATCCTATGAGTCACTAATAATAACATCTAGAATGTGAATTGTTTCTAGAATCTTTTCAATTTACTTGGCCCAGATCCATCAGAAAAATCACTATGGCTGCTACAGCATTACAAAATATATTTCTTAAACATCAGTTCCTGGCGATTGAAATTGCTTCTTGATCCATGCATTGCAGAATGGATATCTTGATAGCAGATATGCAAATAAATACTCTCATTGTGCAACTTTATCATAGCTCCTGGGAATTTTCCTTTTTGAACAGTAAGTACCAACAGTGAACTTAGCATCTTTTTTTTTTATTTTTTTTATTGTTGGTTGTTCAAAACATTACATAGTTCTTGCTATATAATATTTCACACTTTGATTCAAGTGGGTTATGAACTCCCATTTTTACCCCATATACAGATTGCAGAATCACATCAGTTACACATCCATTGATTTACATATTGCCATACTTGTGTCTGTTGTATTCTGCTGCCTTTCCTATCCTCTACTATCCACCCTCCCCTCCCCTCCCCTCTTCTCTCTCTGCCCCCTCTACTGTCATTCATTTCTCCCCCTTGTATTATTTTTCCCTTTCCCCTCACTTCCTCTTGTATGTACTTTTGTATAACCCTGAGGGTCTCCTTCCATTTCCATGCAATTTCCCTTCTCTCTCCCTTTCCCTCCCACCTCTCATCCCTGTTTAATGTTAATCTTCTTCTCATGCTCTTCGTCCCTACTCTGTTCTTGGTTACTCTTCTTATATCAAAGAAGACATTTGGCATTTGTTTTTTAGGGATTGGCTAACTTCACTTAGCATAATCTGCTCTAATGCCATCCATTTCCCTGCAAATTCTATGATTTTGTCATTTTTTAATGCAGAGTAATACTCCATTGTGTACAAATGTCACATTTTTTTTTTTATCCATTCGTCTATTGAAGGGCATCTAGGTTGGTTCCACAGTCTTGCTATTGTGAATTGAGCTGCTATGAACATCGATGTAGCAGTGTCCCTGTAGCATGCTCTTTTTAGGTCTTTAGGGAATAGACCGAGAAGGGGAATAGCTGGGTCAAATGGTGGTTCCATTCCCAGCTTTCCAAGAAATCTCCATACTGCTTTCCAAATTGGCTGCACCAATTTGCAGTCCAACCAGCAATGTACAAGTGTACCCTTTTCCCCACATCCTCTCCAGCACTTGTTGTTGTTTGACTTCAGAATGGCTGCCAATCTTACTGGAGTGAGATGGCATCTTAGGGTGGTTTTGATTTGCATTTCTCTGACTGCTAGAGATGGTGAGCATTTTTTCATGTACTTGTTGATTGATTGTATGTCCTCTTCTGAGAAGTGTCTGTTCAGGTCCTTGGCCCATTTGTTGATTGAGTTGTTTGTTATCTTATTGTCTAATTTTTTGAGTTCTTTGTATACTCTGGATATTAGGGCTCTATCTGAAGTGTGAGGAGTAAAGATTTGTTCCCAGGATGTAGGCTCCCTATTTACATCTCTTCTTGTTTCTTTTGCTGTGAAAAAACTTTTTAGTTTGAGTAAGTCCCATTTGTTGACTCTAGTTATTAACTTTTGTGCTATGGGTGTCCTATTGAGGAATTTGGAGCCCGACCCCACCGTATGTAGATCGTAGCCAACTTTTTCTTCTATCAGATGGCTTGTCTCTGATTTGATATCAAGCTCCTTGATCCATTTTGTATTAACTTTTGTGCATGGTGAGAGAAAGGGATTCAGTTTCATTTTGTTGCATATGGATTTCCAGTTTTCCCAGCACCATTTGTTGAAGATGCTATCCTTCCTCCATTGCATGCCTTTAGCCCCTTTATCAAATATAAGATAGTTGTAGTTTTGTGGATTGGTTTCTGTGTCCTCTATTCTGTACCATTGGTCCACCCGCCTGTTTTGGTACCAGTCTTTAAAGAATTATAAACAAACATGTTGTTATCCAAAGTTTTTCCATTTACACAAGCTAAACAAGTAATATTTAATATAATTCTTAAAGGCCCTAGGATTTTTGGATTGATAAATCAATATTATCTTCAACTTAAAGACACCAGATGTGTTAGCCCCTAACAAGATTTAAGTTCGAAGTCAGGCATTAACTTCTCTTTAGCTATGAAATCCCTAGATGGCATCTTCTTCCAATAGAAGGTTGATTTGTCTACATTTAAAATCTGTTGTTTATTGTAGCCACCTTCATCAATTGTCTTAGCTAGTTCTTCTGGACAACTTGCTGCAAAATCCGTATTAGCACTCACTGCTTCACATTGGACTTTGAAATGGCTTCTTTCCTTAACTCTCATTAGTCAACCTGTGTTAGCCTCGAACTTTTCTTCTGAAGCTTCCTCAAAATCAGCTCTCATAGAATTGAAAAGAATTAGATCCTTGCTCTGGATTAGGTTTTAGCTTAAGGGATAATGGTACTGATAAACTTGCTTGACTCAAGGTTATCACAAACCTTTAATCTATAAAGCATCTCAATATATGTGAGGCCCAATAAAGAGAAAGCAAAATAAAGTGAGCTATGCTTGTATTCATCAACAAATTTAATATGTATACATGTCAAAATACTTGCACACAATAAAAAAATTCACCTCCATAAGAATTTTTAGGTTTGTAATTTTGATAGGCATTAGCAAGTTGACATCAACATTTATCATATTTCTAAACTCACATGTGAAATTGACTGTATCCTCATATCTTAAATAGCATAACAATAATAATGTATTTTCAAGGATTTTTATCTTTGCTATTGTGACTGATAAAATATGGTACTTGACTTAATTTTCATGTTCTTTATGTTAAATAAATTTAAACAAATTTTAATATTTTATATTTTCCATTCTGTTAATTACCTGTATATATTGTTCATTAATGTTAGGGTCAGTTTTGGTAGAATTTGGGAATTAACTTGTAGGAGATCCTTATAAAAGGTACTTTAACCCAAATAAAATAATGTAATTTAAAAGTTTCATTTATTAATTAACTGTTACTTGAATAAATTTCCTATTTACAAAATGAGAGACAAATATTTTGTGATTCTTGGGTTCTGATACACATATTGATTTGTAAGGCTCAAATGTAACAACAAATTCCAATTTTAGCTTTCTGGTCTTTCCCAGTTTTTCTTCATATTTTTATTTTTTTAACACAGTTTATTAACTTGTTGGTGTCAGTATTTAAAATGCTGGAACTGTGCAATAAATTTAAATATTTACTAAATTTTATCTTCACACATTATTTTCATTCATTTCAGAACAATTCTGCCTATCCTGAATTATTTTTCAATTCATTTTAGAATAAGTTTATTGTATTCATAATATTTTCCATGTTGTATGTTTGTTTGTCCTTCTTCTTCTCCTCCTCCTCCTCCTCATCCTTCATTTTCTTCTTTTTTTCTTTGTGTATTTATTTGTTTTTGTGGTACTGGGGTTGAACCAGAGGACATTCTACCACTGAGCTATATATCTCCAGAACTATTTATTTTTATTGTATTTTTCATTGCAAGACTAAGTTGCCCAGGTGGAGCTCAAACTTGCTATCCTTCTGCCTCAAACTCTTGAATGTGCACTACCAAGCCTGGCTTCTTTCTTCTTTTACTATTATTACAAAGCTATAGTAACAAAAATGTCATGGTATTGGCACCAAAATAAAAAGGTAGCCCAGGACACAGAGATTAACCCACAAATATACAAATATCTTATATTACATAAAGGTGCCAAAAGCATGCACTGGAGAAAGGATAGCATCTTCAACAAATGGTGTGGGGAAAAATGGAAATCCATATGTAACAAAATAAAATTGAATCCCTATCTCTCACCATGCACAAAAGTTAATTCAAAATGGATCAAGGATCTAGGGATTAAACCAGAGACTCTGTGTCTAATGGAAGCAAAAGTAGGCCCTAATCTCCATCACGTGGTGCTAGGCCCCAACTTCCTTAATAAAACAACTATAGCACAAGAATTAAAACCAAGAATCAATAAATGGGATGGATTCAAACTAAAAAAGTTTTTTTCTCAGCAAAAGAAATAATATGTGAGGTGAATAGGGAGCCTACATCCTGGGAACACATAAGATAGAGCTCTAATCTCTAGAATATATAAAGAGCTCAACAAGATAAGCACCTAAAAAAAACCAAAAAACAAATAATCCAATCAATAAATGAGCCAAGGACCTGAACAGATACTTATCAGAAGAAGATATACAATCAATCAACAATATATTAAAAAATGCTCACCATCTCTAGCAATCAGAGAAATACAAATTAACGCTACTCTAAGATACCATCTCACTCCAGTAAGAGTGGCAGCCATTATGAAGACAAACAACAACAAGTGCTGGCAAGGATGCGGGGAAAAATGTACATTCATACACTGTTGGTGGGACTACAAATTGGTGCAGCCAATTTGGAAAGCAGTATGGAGATTCCTTGGAAAACTGGGAATGAAACCACCATTTGGCCAAGCTATTCCTCTTCTCAGACTATAACCAAAGGACCTAAAAACAGCATATTATAGGGACACAGCCACATCAATGTTTATAGCAGCACAATTCACAATAGCTAAACTGTGGAGCCAAACTAGATGTCCTTCAGTGGATGAATGGATAAAAAAATGTGGCATTTATACACAATGGAATATTATTCAGCAATAAAAGAGAATAAGATCATGGCATTTGCAGGGAAATGGATGGCATGAGAGAAGATTATGCTAAGTGAAGTTAGCCAATCCCCCAAAAATAAATGCCAAATGTCTTCTCTGATATAAGGGGGTGTGACTCAAAATGGTGTTGGGAAGGAGAGCAAGGGAGGAAGATTACCTCTAGATAGGGAATAGGGGTGGGAGGGAAAGGGAGGGAGAAGGGGAATATCATGGATGGTGAAAGGAGACCCACATCACTATCAAAATACATGTATGAAGATGTGAATTTGGTGTCAACATACCTTATATATAATCAGAGATATGATAAATTGTGATATAATTGTGTATTAAAAATTGTAATGCAAAAATAAATAAATATTTTAAAAAAACAATAGAAAACAGAAACAAACCCACATGAATACAGTTATTTCATACTAGACTAATATACCAAAACACACAAATCCTTTTCAACAAATGTTGCTGGAAAAGTGGATATCCATGTGCAGCAAAATGAAATCAAATCTCTATCTCTCAGCATACACAAAACTCAACTCCAAGTGTATCAAGGACCTAGGAATTAGACCAGAAACCCTGCACCTAAAAGAAGAAAAAGTAAGCCCAAATCTTCAGTACGTCAAATTCGTCCCTGACTTCATTAGTAAGACTCCCGAAGGACAAGATATAAAATCAAGAATTAATAAATTGATGGATTCAAACTAAAAACCTTAGCAAGAGAAACAATCAATGAGGTGAAGAGAGAGCTTTCATTTTGCAAGCGAATTTTTGCCACATGCGCATCAGACAGAACACTCTCGAGGATATATAAAAACATCTAGAGGATATATAAAAAACTTAACAATAAAAAATAATCCAATCAGTAAATGAACTAAGGAGCTAAACAGACACTTCTCAGAAGAAGATATACAATCCATCAACAAATATATGAAAAAAAAATGTTCAATATCCTTAGTAATTAGAGAAATGGAAATCAAAACTACTCAAAGATTTCATCTCACTTCAATTGGAACGACAGTTATAAAAAATACAAACAACAATTCATGTTGGCAAGGATGTGGGAGAAAAGGTACACTCATACTTTGTTAGTGAGACTGCAAATTAGTACATCTAATCTGGAAAATAATATGGAGATTCCTTAGAAAACTTTGAGTGGAACCACCAGTCAATCCAGCTATCCCTCTCCTATAAACATCAATGTTTATAGAAGCACAATTTACAAGAGCCAAACTCTGGAACCAACCTAGATGTCCTTCAATAGATAAATGGATAAAGAAATTATTATGGTATATATATATACAATGGAGTTTTACTCAGCGTTTTCAGGCAAATGGATGGAGTTAGAGAATATCATGCTAAACAAAATAAGCCAATCCCCCCAAAACAAAGGCCAGGTGTTTTCTCTAAGTGGATGGTTATCAATAATGGAGACAGGGGCATTGGATGAGTGGAGAAACTTGGATGGGGCAAAGGGGAGGGTGGGAGGGTGCCTGGGGATAAAAAAAATATTTGGAGTGAGATGGTCATCATTACCCTTGGTACATGTATGACTGCATGAATGGTGTGACTATACTTTGGGTGAAACCAGAGAAGTGAAGAATTCTAATCCATTTGTGTACAATGAATTAAAGAGCATTCTACTGTCATGTATAACTGATTACAATGAATAAATAAAGTTACTTTAAATTTATTAGAGTATATCATGTTATATATCAAAGATCAATTAATTCACTACAATATATCTTTTATTTGCAGACTAATACATAAAAATCGTAAACATTACTTTTGGTAATAATTTTGTATTTATTTTCTAAACTCTTAAAAATTTCAATAGCAGATGTTGTATGCAATTTGATACAGATTTTTTTTTAATTTAAAGTAAAATAGACCAAATATATATGTTATGACAAATAGTTTATACTTTCCTATAACTGATAAATTACAAACAGTTCGATATTTATGTCAGCCTTTTTGATAGAACTTATTGAATGTCTACTATTTTAAACAAAGTTTATTACTATTTACATAAATAGGCATAAGTAAGCTAGAGAAACAGGATTGACTAAGCAGAGCAGAGATAAAGTGCAAGATGATAATTATCAGTTCAAATAGAAGTTTTCTCTATTGGCAACAATGACTCCATTTACTGTTGGTATTTATTGTAAACTGAAAAATAGTAATTAGGGCATCCAAATAACCATCAATGGACTAGAAATTTTACTATTCTATTTTTACAATCCTTAGGGTAAAGAAATTCTGAGCAGAATATGCAATGAAAAAAGAAAAGATCATGGAGCAAAGAAAACTGTGATGCCTAGCTGCTAGGGCTTTGTCTGCCTCTTGAAATTTGTTAGTCTCTTCTCTCCAGCTGCATCATTCAGCAGAGAAGCCAGCAGTTTTCTGAGTTTGTTTAATGGTATTCTAAAATAACTCTTTTCTAGGAATTCAAAATACCCCTGACAGCAAGAGGTAACCAAATACATTCAGTCAGCTAAGATTCAGTTTTAGATCTTCATGGAACACTATGATATATTATTTTTTAAAAAAATCCTTTATGCTGGGCTGATATTCAGGCAGCAAGTGGAAGCTTACCTATACCAGTTTTGAAAATATGAAATACTTGCTTCCCTTTGGGAAATAGTTACCTCCTCAGATTCCTGAGTCCACATATCCTATCTCTGACAGTAAGAGTTTTGAACCCTTTTTCTATTTCTTCAGTAGCATTCCAGAGTTCAACAATCAACTCATTAATTTTGGGCACCATAAGATCCTCTTGACCTGTACTCCAAAGTCCAGATGGATGTTTATACTATTATTAAGGACATGTGATGCTGATTATTGAATGATTTGAATTGAAGCCTTTTTTTAAAAAAAAGATTATATGTTACTAATTAATAATATGTAATTTGTTATGTCTACTTTGGGGTTACATAATATGGTTTCTTTTCAAATTGATTTATTTAAAAACATCTTTCAGGGACTTCATGCATCTTTAAGTATTATATGACACAAGAGGTTTTCACTTTCAACTTTTACCCACTATGAGTTCCTCTTTTGTGTGTGTGTGTGTGTGTGTGTGTGTGTGTGTGTGTGTGTGTGTACTGGGGTTGAAAATAGGAGCACTTTTTAAATTTTGAGATAGGGTCTCACTAAATTGCTTAGGATCTCATTAAGTTGCTGATGTCCCTCAAACTTGAGATCCCCCTGCCTAGGCCTCCTGAGTAGCTGGAATTACATGTGTTCACTGCCAAGCCTGGATGTGAGTTCCTCTTATAAATGCCTATAGTGAGATATGTGCAATCCCAGCATAATTCAAATGTCTGTAATCACTATCTTGTAATCTCTAGGTTGTTACAACTTGCTTGGTGCAAAAAAAAAAGTCACCTTGGATGAATGTCAGTTGGTGACTACAGTTAGAAACACATTGTATTATAATTCACTAAGAGCTGAGATAGCTGCCTGTTTAAAAAAAAAAAGTAGACAGAATTTTATATTTCTGGACTTTCCTGCTTTTATAGTGATGCATGTCCCTTTCACTTATCAGCTTAGAGAACACATGAACTGAGGTCCAGTGAATCACAAATTTGAGCAATCTCCATCCTGTTCTGTATATACCTATTTTACGTCTGCTTTATTAGCTGGAACAAAAAAACTACTTTCCATTTGTGTTCCATATTTCTATGTATTTTGTGTTCCATATTTCTATGCCCTTAAAAAATCTATATTTAGAAAACATTCATTGATTTGAGAGTAAACAGTATTGATGGTATTTATGAATGGTTATTTAGTTGCTCAGCTATACAACATATTTTAAGTCTCCACATAAAGAAGCAGGAGTAAGCATAACTTGGATATTATTTGTAAATTTTAGGCTTTCTTCATCTACTTGAAAAATGCAAATTATCTGAGAAGAAAACAACATACAACTATATAATTACAATATGCTTTAAATGAATAACTTAATGAAGCACAGGATATCTGTACCCATGTTGGATGCTAAAAGTCGTATAACTCTAAAATATATCATTGACAACTCTAATAGATTTAGATTATTGATTTGAATTGAAGCTTTTCAATTTTTTTTCTTCCAGTAGTATTATATATTTATTTTTAAAATTAATGTTATTTTAGGCATCTTTTTGCTGCATTGACTGAAAGACCAAAGCAGAATAATTGTAGAGGATCAAAGTTTATTTGAGGGATCACAGTTTCAGAGGTCTTAATCCATAAGGCAGTTCCATTCTGCAGGGCTCAAAGTGAGGAAGAACATAATGGTGGAAGTGTGTGGCAGTGGGAAGCAGCTCCTATGATGATGAGAAGCAGACAGAGAGACTCCACTCACCAGATACAAAGTATGTACCCCAAAGTAACATCCTTAATGCCCATCTCCTCTAGACACAGCCCACTTTCCTTCAGTCACCACTTGGTTAATCCCATCAGATTAATTTACTAATTGAATTAAGGCTCTCACAACCCAGTCATTTCCCCTCTAAAGCCTCTTGTATTGTGTCAAATGTGAGCTTTTGGGGAGCACCCCACATTCAAACCATAACAGTATCCAAATAAAATACACACACACACACACACACACACACACACACACACACACAAGACATATCTTTTTCTAAAGCCAAAGCTTAGATAACAGGAAAAAACATCTACCTGATTAAGGATTAATGAGGAACACCCAATTGTTATAAGTCAGTGAGTCAGTCAAACTTTTCAGAATATTCACTAGTTTGAAGATGTTCTTCTATAAATCATTTTTTATGATTTATATATTTGTAACTCTTATGAAAGAAAGCAATAAAACTATAGCTATTGATGAAAAAGGGAAAAGTCCATGAAGAATGTATATATCTAAGAAAAGAGTTGATGTCAACACTGAAAATATCTGATCCAAAGAGAATGTATTCCTGTCATGGTAGTCTTTTGTTTTTACATTAAGTTTCTCATCATAACACTGTGTTACTATGCAGCTACTTATAAATATACTATACACAAAATGTTTGAAGATCTATTCAATGGTTTGGTATAGGAAAGACTGGATACCTCCAGAAATGTAATTAGATAAAGTGTGATTGAAACCTGATATCAACATGGTATACAATGAGCTTTTGACTTGCTGATATACCTGTATTAAGTTTTGGAGGTATATATACATATGGGGACCAAAACAAGATATCATTGATCCCAGAAAATGTTTATCATTCATTAAGAATTCATTTCAAAATTCTAGTGTACAAATATGGCTGATTCAACTGGGAAAAGACAACGGGAGTTAAAGCAATGTTTTGTTATAGCCAAGAACCAAAAATTTGCAAAAGAGTAACTTCTATTTTTTTTTCATCTACCTTTTTGTGTCACTTAATAACCTGAGTGTCAAGTGCACTTCCAATACAAATTTAATATGTATCTCCATATTTCAGATAGAACTTGTCTAGATACATGTCCTGACTTGTGTATTTGGGCAAAGAACTACTAGTTTCAGCAATTACTGAGACTATGGTGAATAGATAAGCAATAGATGGTACTAGAATATAGACAAAGAATATCAACCCTGTGAGATGACTTAGCAGGAGTAGGGAGTGGTGTTCTACTGCCATATGCTAGAACAGTTTCTGATCAGTTGATTGGAATAATGATTACAACTAGAGACACAGGTTGAAGCCAGGTAGTCCAGAGTCATGCAGTATAGAATGTGCAGTGAGATTTCAGCCTTCAAGTGATAAGAAATTTACTGACTGACTTTGATAAGAAGAGAAAATAATATAAGGGAAATTGACAGCTGGGTACAATGGCACACAGCTGAAATCTCAGACTCTGGAGGCTGAAGAAGTAGGATCACAAGTTCAAGGCCAGCCTTAGAAACTTAGCCAGAATCTAAACAATTTAGCCAGGCCTTTTCTCCAAATGAAAAATATAAAGGGTTGAGGATGTGACTTGGTGGTTAAGCACCCACGACTTCAATCTCCATTATCAAAAAATAAATAAATAAATAAATAAAAATAAGGAAACAGGAAAAGTGATAAAACTAATTCAAAGGCTGTATTATTAGGGTGGGAATTAATTGGAAGTGAGAAGGATAATTATTTTGGCACTCCCAGTGTCTATCTCTCTTTCTCTCCTTTTTTTAAAGTTAATTGTACATGTATTTTGGTTTCCTTGCACCTTTATTTCTTCATCTAGAAATAATTTTTTTCTGGATTTTCTTTTCCTGGTATATTGAAAAAGTAGCATAAAAGCCTTAGTTATTTTTACTCCCATAATTGTATCACAAATGAATTTCCCTATTTTTATATCAAACTATATACTCACATAGTAAAGAGTCATTAAACAGTTAAGTAATTATAAATTGAAAAGTAAAGTAGCCACCAATAAGTTAATACAATTATAATAAGTTCTGATTAAACTCTAACAAATATTTAAATGGAAAAAATGAGAGAAAAATTACATAATTGAATTTTCCATCAGTAATATTTAATAAAACTGGTGACTTAGACATTTAATGTAAAATTCAGCTTATTATGTTAGTAAGAATTATCCAGGGGATTATTATAAAATATGTACAAAATTTACCCAGTCCTCCATAGAAATCTAAAATTTCCACATGGGCCACTAACCAGATAAAGCTATATATTTTGAGGTCACTCTTCTTCTACATCTATATATTTGTTAGAACATATTGGTGTTGTCTCAAACGTGTTATGAGTAAATATATAATCATCAATCCATAATCTATATATTTTTAGATCCTTTGAAACTCTAATTTTTCCCATGACATAGCTTATACAACAAATGCATGTCTATAATATAAAATTTTATTCTTGAAATTTTTACTTATATGAACCCCAGATTACTTACATGAGTTAATATCCAACAAATTAATCACCATAGTTAATAATATCATATAAGATATTTATACTATGTTCTTTTTTTATAAGCTATTATAAATAAGCCTGGTCATTCTCATATAAATATTCATTCATATCCCCAATTATATGTTATTTCTAAATCCCTAGAAACACAACCAGGAGGTAAATAGATTGCCTATTTTCTATGCTTTTTGAGAATTTTTAGATGCAGAATGGTTAAACAATGATTATAGAATATATAATTGATTATATGAGTATAATGTTCATTATAACATATAATTGATGTTATGATTATTTTATCTGTGAATTCATAGGAAAGCAATAATTTTCCTACATGCCCAAACATCTTATACCTTGAATATCATTACTTAAACAGATGTAATTTTCTTAAACAAAACTTACTTTAGTATATCTTAATAATTTATAGGTTATTTTATTTTTATTTTATTAACTTAGGTCAAATTGTGTATCAGATTGATGGGTATGTGATTTGCAAATATAATTTCCCCATTTTCCTGTTGTCTCTTTATCTTCATGTGGGTCTTATTAGTTCCATTAATGTTTTGCTATAATTTTGTCTTCTTATCTTTTCTCTTTGCTTACTCATCTTTTCACCTTTCATTTTTTCAAATTAAAAAGACACGCTGTGAACAACAAATGAATAATATTTTAACTAATATTTTTATTATAGAAAACTTAACATTTTTATGATACTTTTGACAATGTGTAACCATATATTTGTCTGCATGTGCTCTTAATTTGATGTATTGATTTCTGTTTTTCATATAAGTTAAATAGCTTGGAAAATGTGTTATCCTCCTTTTTGTTACTCACCAAATAGGAAGTATTGTAAATAGTTTATAAGTATCTTTTGGAAAACTGCATATTTGGGTTTAGACAAGGAAGCATATGCCAATAGATAACATTATTATAACTACTGTAGTAGGGTTCAGGCATAGGACATTAGATCCTCAGAGACTGGCGTATAAGTCTTTCAAATACAACTGACACTTTTAGTTGTTTTCATATATAACCTTTCTATGTAATTTTATAGCACTGACTTTTCACTTAACAATCTTTCCTACCTTGGCTTCTCAAATTCTCTACTTGTAATTTTCCTCTGGGATTTTCATCTTGGGAGGGCTTCTTTTTATTAATATAATTATAAATGATTGCTATAAAATAGAGGTGTTTATTAGAATTTTAAAAGTACATGAGTAAATTTTTTGCAAAATATATTTTTTGTAAAGTGTATATATTATTCCTCATGTACATACATCTATCTTCTGTTATTGATGTCAGATGATAAAAAAAATTGGGTTTCCATAAAGTGCTTTTCATAGAGTCTAACAAGATAACATATCAGTTAGCCAGGTTATATAATACACATTAAAAAAGAGCCTTGCCTATTATATTATTTACAGAATTAAAGAATTGTCTAACTCATACTCATTTGTCATTAAACCTATATGAATTTCAATTTCATGTGGTGAGCCTATATTTGAATGTGAGTTTTAAATATTATTTTTTTTTAATTCTTGGAGTCAAATTTGAGATGAAATTGAAAAAAAAAAAGATATCTATTTCTGTACTTGCTTATGTAATAAGCCAAGATTTAAATATAATTATTGAATTTAAATTCATTAATAAAAAATGAACATGTTTAATAACATATACCTTTGCAAATCTTCATAAATTGTCCATATATATATATATATATATATATATATATATATATATAATATATATATTCATATATATTATATATATATATATTATATATATATATATATATATATATATATATATATATATATATATATATATATATATATATATTCAATTATATCAGTATTATGGAAAAGTAACATATTAAGAATGAAACCCTAGGATTGATTTTCTACCTAATCCACTTTATAATGGGTACATTAATTATTTTAAAGAAAAAAGGGAACTACATACATCATCTAATCTAGAATATGTCTATTCAAATTATCAGAAGAAAACAAATTTATCAGGGTCATCTTTCTGATGATTGAATAGGCAAAGAGAAACTCTTGTATTTTTAAGGCAGAAACATTCCTTACTGTAAAAAGAAATGGAAATTTTCTATTTTTTAGGTTCTATGAAATAGAAAATGTCATATGTTTCTAAACACATTATTAAAAATAGGTAGTGAGATTGTTAAAATTAGTAAGAACTGGTCATTGATTGGTTCCAAAGACCCAGTATCAGGGCACTGAACTCATAGTTAAAAAAAAAAAAAAAAGTAATAATTATATTCCACCTTATAATTGATAAAAACAATTCCATTAAGCTGATTGCATTGCAACCTACATGTAATTCCAACCTCTGAGGCAGGAGGATAGCAAGTTCAAAGCCAGGTTAAGCAACTTAGTTAGGCTGTAAGAAACTTAATAAGATCCTATCTGAAAATAAAAAAAATAAAAATAAAAAAGGAATATGGTTCAGTGGTTAAGCAACCCTGGATTCAATCCCTAATATCAAAACATAGAAACAGACAAAAACTTCAGGTAAGCTTTCTTTCAAGACTATAACAACATGGGTAAAGACTATATTTTTAAATGGCAGGTGTGCCGGATTTGGTGGTCATAGGGTTTATCAACATAATTAGCCTATCTGTGTGTGTAGTAACAATTTACAGATTTAGGTTCCTGTCCTTCCATAGAAACCTGGACACAGAGAGGGTCTTATATTTCTTAATGATTAATTGTCAAAGGATTTACCCCAAAAGTGTGAGAAAAATTTCTGGGTTGTAGAAGATTTACATCTCAAAAGATCAGATAAAGAACAAAAACTTTCATGTTTCTAAAGTAAGTGCCCTAAGAAAAAGGAGGTTAGAGACTTTAGGCAAGGAAGAAAACCTTCTAAACTTTGGTTGAGCTGAAGGTAACTTAAGGCCATCTACATAAATTAAAGGAATTAGATATGATATCATAATTTCATTTTTGTTATGCAACTTTTAACACTCACACATAAAAATAGATAAATACTTGAATTAAATATTCTGTAGAATTAAAAATACGATCATGATGAATGAAGCCCTGCTTGGAAACTGCAGCTTCATCATCTTGTGTTTAAGACACCAATTAATCACCAAATATGACTATCCAGGATGCTTGTGGCAATGTCTCATGGAGATAGGTATGCATATATATTATTGATCACAAGTGCTCTCAAATTTGAAAAATACTGGAGTAGATCAGAAAAAAGTAATTACTTCTAAACTTTAAAACCCCACATTTGTCCTGTTTTGTAGCTAGCCATGACCAGGAAATTTTACACTGGTATATTTTGACACTCAATTCTCTGAGAAATGAATCCTGTTACGAAACTGGTGCTCTTTTCAGGAACATTATACACACAAACTAAACACAGTACCTTTACACACTACGATATGGGCTGCTGCCACAGCCAGTTATATAATCAGACAGGAAGCTGACAACATAATTAGCATGAAGGAAAAACATTGCATTGTTGTATACTTTCATTTACCCCTTATTATTAATGGTTCTATTTAAAGAACAGAAAAGAAAGGTTATAATATTTGTTCTCATGGTAACTCTCTTTGAACATATAAAGAAAGGCAATGATTAGTCATTTTTATTCATTTAATATTCAGTGTGTTAACTTGCCAAAGCACAAAGGCCAGAAAAGAAATTAACCTTTGCTCTTGGTTTGATAGGATTGAAACTAAAATAAGAACCAGCCAGCATTAATATTGTTAAATTGAAGCTGCTGGGAAGATAGATGAAGGCTTTAAAATAACCCCAGATGGTTACTGGTATATCCCTCTCAAAACAAAAATTCCAGCCTGTTTAGTTCAAAGATCATTAGTTCCCTTGTTCCACAATTTGGGATTTTACATCTTATAATGTGAGAAATGCACTGTGTTATCTAAGAGAGTATGTGACCCTGGGCTAATTAAAAGGCACACATTAGCAGGGTACGGTGAAGCAATGCTGCTTTATTACAAATGGTGTTTATTCCCTGGAGGCAGAAACATCAAAGGATCCTTGGAAGTGGTCCAAGGTATCAGTCAAAAGCAACTTGCTTCCAACATAGCAAGGCTACTGAGTGGGATTGCAACACTGGGAGCTGTTTGATCTGCATGTGGCTTTTTATTTGTTTGTCAGATTGAAAAAATAGAGGATCTCAGAGGGAAATGAACATGTAGACTGAAACTGAATGTGACCTTTGCTGCTGACAGGACAGACTGGAGGCTAGGACCTGGGTGGGATGAGGGGGCAGTTTAGAAATATTATGTCTAATACTCTTATATGCAGAGAGTGATTGATGAGTTGGAAAATGGAAGGGAAGAATGTGTAGGCTCCCCTAATCCTGTGGTTCCCATTCCCTGACCCCTTCACTTCCTGGCTATATTTCTACCCTTATACAATATGGTAACTTGAAGCCAGTGGTGAAGGAGAACCAAGATCATGTATTGGATAAAAATGGGGCTATAAAAAATCATACAGGCATCTTAAAAATCCCGACAATAATTCCAATGCTAGGAATATCCAAAACAGAAGTAATCCAACCTGGGGAAAAGCACAAATATGACATCATTGTTCATAAAGGTGAAAAATGGCACCTATAAACTTATCAGTAAGAAAGTGTAATATTATATGTTTATATAGTAACGTATAATAATATTAATATAAAATTTGTATAATAAAAAACCTAAGCATCTCAAAAGAAATTATAATTTACATGTGTGTTTTACATATAGTGGTAAGACAATGTGTAAATTGCATTCCTATAATACATGTAATATGATATAAAGAAATACATAATGCATTTTAAAAGTTTATATGTTATAAATATAACCTTCTGTGCATCTATCTATTCAAGTGTCTATACAGACATGAACATAAATACACAACATTTTACAGTGATATGCATACTCATGCTATTAAGAAAGAAGGTGAAAGGTGAGATTGGCAAACTTTGTGTATTTGTGTGTCTGTGGTTATAAACTGAACAATGGTCTATAGAGATAAACACACATGGTAATGGAGTCATGAAAACTGTTTGATTTGTTTCATACATACTTTTATGTATATATAGATTAATTTTGTTTTTCAAAAATAAAGATAATACCAAAGAAAAGAAAGCACAAACAAAGCTGTGATTTTGCATTTTCTGAGAGCAAATGTTTATGAAGTATTTGTTTTTGTTAGTTTTCCAAGGTAAAATATGATTTTCTTAACCTATTAATGCATTACACTTTATGTTTCTTTTTATGAGTCAAAAATGTGAAGTTTTTCTTGAATTATAATTTTGATTGAGAAGCAGAGTTAAATTCTTAATACAAAAAGATTAAATAAATAATTTTCAATGAAAAACTATATGTTTTATTTCACTTGAAAATGTGTACAAGCATACAATTACTGTAATGATGATCAAAGCCTTAATTTTAGTATGGAGGTCCTTAGTTGATGGAATTGCATGTGGTCTTTGTTATATACTCCAAACATATTTGTAGTAATCACTTTTATTTTACCAAGATAGGAGAGAATTTTAGCAGTACTTTGGTCTTTAAGAAACTTGTAATCCCTTTAGTTCAATCACCTATTATACTTGACTCACACTGTCTTGACAATAGTTATTCTGACTCACCTTTATACTTTTCAAAGCATTCAATTTTCTTAATAGAATTACATTTTTCCTAATGATTTTATGTGTATATTTGATTTAGTAATTCACATAATTTGAAAGAATAGTAAAACTATTTTTACTGGGTTTAAGACAAAAAGCAGTTGACTTTTGATAAGTACATGAGAAGAGTGTGGCTAACTAGGGAATAGGAATAAACATCACGAGTTCACAGGACTTTGTATCTATGTTGGATTTATTATGGAAGAGAAATCTTATTTTCTTTGATCTTTTGTAGTCCATAGAAAAACAAATTTTAGATTGTATAAAGTGCTCAATAAATTCAATAATATAGATGCAGAACACAAAACCAATTTGCTAGGAGACAAAGATAAATATTGTAATGAAAATAAAAAATGGATCATATGAAAGCTGTACGAAACCTGAATAGTGGCATGAGTCAAGAATAACCCAATTGAGTCAAATGTATGAAAGATGATATATCATGATGTAATGTTTTGAACAACCAATAAAAAAAGAATATATATTAAAAATTGGCCAGGCACAATGGTGTATGCCTGTAATCCCAGCAGCTCAGGAGGTGGAGGCAAGAGGATCTCAAGTTCAAAAGCCTGCCTCAGCAAAAGTGAGGCACTAAGCCATTTAGAGAGATCCTGTCTCTAAATAAAGTACAAAATAGGGCTGGCGATGTAGTTCAGTGGTTGAGTGTTCCTTAGTTCAATCACCAGTAACCCCTACCAAAAAAGGAATATGTATTAAAAATGTCTTGCAAATATTTTTTTTAAAAAAAGAAACTTCTCTATTACAAATGTTTAAAAAACAATCTAAAAGATAATTTTAATGAATTTTTCAAATAATAAGGAAGCAGACTTTGATTACATCCTTTTAGAAGTCTTTATGTATGGGGAATGCAATATATAATTACATGTGACTAAACTGAAATGCTACTAAATTTAACCTTGCTTACACATCAAAGCAAGCTATGTTAAGCAAGTTGGATTTTTTTTACTATTTAATTTTTAGAAGTAGTTGGACATGATACTTGTATTTTATTTATTTTTATGTGGTGCTGAGGATTGAACCCAGAACCTGGCACATGCTCAGTGTGCATTCTACAGCTGAGCCACATCCCCAGCCCCAGGTTGGGTTTTTTAAAAGAAGGTTGGATTATATGGAAATAATTGTAAACCTATAGAAATAAATAGAAACAGAATATTTATTACAAATATTTCATATAATACTGTGGCTCTCTATTTGGTAGGTGATTTTGCTTCTATTAGGTAAGAAATATACTTTTAATTATACTCATTTGAATTTTTGAAAATCATTGTTTGTTGGAACTCTAATATTCATAAGTTGAGAAAAAAATATTAGCTACTTAATATTTTATCCAATATGTTAAAATTTGTACCTAATTCTGAAAGTTGACATACCAGGAATATTTATATAAACAGTAATCTATCCACTGTCTGCCAAACAATTGGTACAGCAACTAAGAGGCACATCATGTTGGTAGAATTAAATAGTCATAGCACAAGTGCAATTTATATTTGCATTAGTAATATTGATAGGGAGTTAATGTCTATGATACTTGATAAAATGGTTTTGTTCTCTTCAGCTCAATTATACTGTGGCATGAAGGACAGTGATTTGAACAAGTTCCTGTAAAAGTAACAAAGCTCCTAAACCAGCAGGTGAGAGCTAGATAAATATAATAGCTATCATTAGGAAAATTTGGTAATTAAATGTTTACAGCTAATATTGACTTTTTGTCTGTGGTTCTAAACATAATGCATTTATTATGCACCAGCAGAGGCTGATTGTCATGTTGGACAGGTGAAATTTTTAAAAAGATGGAAAAAAATAAAATAAAACCCAGAAAAATTAAAGAGTTCTCTTGTTACCTCACCCTCACTCATTACTATCAAAATAATATTTTTGGCGCATTATCTATAAATGACTTTTTAGAACATCCTTTTGTTCTTACTTTTATGAAAACACTAAGTTTTTATTCCTCTGTTTCTTTGACTCCATCTCTAAGCCCATCTTCAGCCTGACTCTCTTCCCCATATACCCAGTGCCAAGTCATGAGGAGTTGTTCATCTGCACATTTCAGGATAGCTCTGTAGGCAAGTCCTTGGCCTAGTGAAGCATCATTACACTATAGTCTGATGTCTGTGTGCCTGAGGAAGAGATAAATTCTTCTGAGAAAATACTCATTGTGTTATAGCATTTACATAGCTGCCAAATGTCACATTTATTTTAAAATTTTCATTATTTAATATCTGCTGGAATGGGATAACATTTTTAAGCTGAGATTAGGAAGTGGGAAAGTGAACTGGGCACTAAAGGTTTGAGAACATAAAAAAATCTCAAAATATGTCAGAGAATGTTTTGAAGATGTACAAAAATTACTCAAAAACTACTGTGCAAACAACACAACAACAACAAAAAAACAAACTACTGCGCCATTCAAGTGAAAGTATCTACGCCCCCCCCCAAAAAAAAAAAAAAGATCTTCCTCCACAATTACCTACTCAGAAGTAAGCCTGTGAATTAAGAATGAATTTACAGAAAGAGATGAAGATGTGGCAAAGACCCAACACAACTTAGATCCTAATAAGTTACTACTCTTCTGGGCAACTCCCAAGGGGTATCTGCTAAAAGAACACAATGTATAAAAATACTCTAAGTCATTTTCAATCTTTGTCCTAAACATTGCTGAATTATAAGAGGCTACAGAACCCTTTTACCCATTCATGACAAAAAACCTTTTTCTTTTCTTTCCTGCTAATGCCAAACCAGCTTCTTATATCTTATAACTCCAAATAAGAACAAAGTTCTGACATGGAGGAATATCCATGTATTGTTGCATAAGAGACCAAACAAGAATATAAGTGCAAGAACCTTTAAAACTTCATACATCTCTGCAACAAAGGGGAGATGCTTGACATGTACTATCCTTTATTTGACAAAATATATGACCCTTATTTGAGATAGAACCTAGCATATTGGTATAACTAAGTATAGTTGCAAGATGAGTTAAGTGTGCCAAAAGAAAAGAGAGCTTATTCAAAGGAAGGAAGAGAGAAGAGAACAGAAGGGAGGAGAAGACAAACAAATAAACAAACAAAAACTTGGTATACCTAGAAAAGGATACAAATACTTAAGTATGGAAAGGTCAAAGTTATCAACCCGATTTAATTAAAACAAGTCTAACCCAAAATATATTAATTCAATCTATCAAAGATGAATATTAACAAGATGTTCAAAACTATAAGACAATAGAAATAAATAATATATAAGAATGTCCCAATACTCCTAACAATAGACATCTTCAAAGAAATTTTACACATATGGAGAGTGGGAAGAAATTTTCACAGTACAGGAGAAGAAAAACATATCAATCAAAAACACTGCACCTAGCAAAGCTAACCTTTAGAAATAAAGGAGAGATAAGGGGATTAGTAAAAAATAAAAGCTAATAGAATATATCTTTACCAGCCCTATTCTATAGAAAATGCTAGAGAACTCTTCAAACTGAAAGAAATAAAAATCTTAATGGAATAAACAAGGAAAGTGATAAAACTCACTGGTAAGATTAAATATATAGACAAATTCTTTGGCTGGTAATATAGCTCAGTTATAGAACCCTTCCTAGCATGCACAAGTCTCTGGTTTAACCCTGAGTACCACATTTTTTTAAGAAAGTATAATTATGGTTGGATGCACTGGAAGACCCCTGTAATTCCAGTGACTCAGGAGGCTGAGTCAGGAAGATCACAATTTCAAAAACAGTCTCAACAACTTAACGAGGCCCTAAGCAACTAGGCAAGATCCTGTCTCAAAATAAAAATAAATAAATAAAAATATCTAGGAATGTGGCTCAGTGGTTAAGTGCCCCGGGATTCAAAGTCAGGTACCAAACACAAAACAACAAAAAAGCAAGATTATGTAGATAGATTCAGAATTCTCTAATATTATAACATAGTGCATAAACCAATCATTACTTTAATATGAAAACTAAAATCAAAACAAATAATAATAACTGCATGAATATAGTAACAGTTATTCAACATAAAATATATAAAATATAATTTCAAAACTCAAAATTTGGGGAGAAATGGAATGCAAATAAAATATTATTATTGATATATTTCTCTAAGTTTTTTAAAAATGTCTGAACCTGATAATCACCGTAAATTGCTGTCTTTTCAAGACAGTTTCTTATAATTAAAAAAAAAAAATATTTGTGTAAGCCTTAAGAAAATAAAAAAATCAACAGCCATAATAGATGATTAAAAAATAATCAAGGGATCAAAAAACCTCTAGTACAGCAAATCATTTCAAGAGCAAGACTTTATAAGAGAGACAGATAGAAAGAAAGAAAGAAAGAATGAATTAATGAATGAATGAATGAATGAACGAACTAGAATAAAACTAGAAAACATGTTGCCAATAGTTATAGTGCCTAAGAACTTACTTATAAATATTTCCTGGAATATAAACAGATTAAGTTTTTCTATTGGAAGACCTAAAGTTCTGAACATATTTAAAAGAAACTCAACTATATATAGCTGATAAAAAATTCACTTTATATCTAATGACATAAATATATTGAAAGTGAAGAGATGGAAGAAATAATTATATGCAAATGAGACCTGAAGAAAAAAGCAGTAATAGCCACACATATCAGGTAAAATAGGTTTTAAGCCCAAAGCAAAAAAAAGTTACAACAAAAGGGAATTACACCATATAAGTCAAATACATAAGGCAAATATTGAGAGAAACAAAGGGAGAGATAGACTGCAATATAAAATGATAGGGGAATTTAATACATCATGTTCACCAATGGACAGATCATCCAGACAGAAAGTCAAGACAAAAATGATTGATTTCAAATGCACCTTAGGACAAACAGGCCAAAATAACATGCACAGAGTTTTCTGTCCAACAATTGCAGAATACACTTTCTTCCGTTTAGAACTTAGAACATTCTGCATAATAGATCACATGACATGTGGACCACAAAAGGCTCAACAACAACAATAAAAAAAAGAAAATCATATTGAGTGTCTTTCCCCACCACAAGACAATAAAATTAGAAATCAATAACAGTAGAAAATAGTAATATCAAAACAAAGAATATCCCAGTATCAAAAACTATGCAACTATATGGAAGTTAAACAATATCAAAAACTACATAACTATGGTTGGGGCTGTATCTCAGTGGTGGAGTGCTTGTCTTGCACATATGAGGCACTGGGTTCAATCCTCAGCACCACATAAAAATAAGTAAATCAAATAAAGATATTGTGTTCATCTACAACTGAAAATATTTTTTTAAAAACTATGCAAATGTATGGAAGTTAAACCACATAACTTTGAACAACCATTTGATCAAGGAAGAAATTAAAAGTAATGAATAAATGTCTTGAAACAAATAAAATTGTAGATGCATTAAACAAAGCCAAGAGATGCAGCAAAAGGGATATATATAAGGAAGTGGGTAGAAATCAATGCCCGTATCAAGAAGCAGAAAGATCTCAAATTAAAAATTGAAAAAAAAAAAAAAACAGTTTAAGCAAAGAGTGATATGCTTAAATAGGCATTTCTCAAATAAAGATCTAAAACTTGCTAATAGTTATAATAAATGCTCACATTAAATAAATGCTAACATTAAGAAAACATCAAAAACATCAGAAAACATCAAAAGCCACAATGAGAGATATCAACTCAATGTAACTATTATGGCAATTAAAACAAAAAACTAATGATAAAAATTGTTGGTGAGCATGTTGAGAAAAGGAATGTAAATTAGAATGTAAATGGGAATGTAAATTAGAACATCTGTATGCAAAATAGTATGGAAAATCTGCAAAAAAAAAAGAAAGAAAGAAAAGAAAATAGAACTATATTATCTAGCAGTCCCACTACTAAGATACTATCTAAAATAATTGGAATCAAAATTTAAGGAGATAGTGCACTCCCATTTTCACTGTAATACTATTCACAATGAGAACCACCTAAGTGTCCATTTACTGAAGAATGGATGAAGAAAATGTGGTACATGTGCACAGTGGAATGCTATTCAGCCATTGAACAATAGAATCCTGTGAAATGACATGGATGGAAGTAGAGTAATATTTATGCTAAGAGAAATGCCAGACAGAGGAAGACAAGTACCACATGATGTTATTCATGTGGAATATAAAAAAATTATCCCCATATAAATTCAAATAGAAGTGGTGGTTACCAGTTTCTGGGGAAGAGGTCATAGGATTGGATGGAGAATAGATTATCAATGAACACTGTTATGGTTTAGATATAGTATCACTCAAAACTTCACATGAGATAACGTAAGCGGGTTTGGATGAGAAATGATTGTGTTATAACCTTAAATGAATCAGTGGATTACTCCCTGATAGGGTTAACTGGTGGTAACTGGAGGCAGGTAGAATGAGGCTGGAGGAAGTGGTTCATTTCCAGTGGGCCAGGGGCTATATATAGTGTAAATAAGGGAGATATTGCCTCTAACACCACCATCACCATTTGACCATTGTTATGGACCTGATCTGGGAGGCAACAGTTGATGTTGATATATTAATACCAGATAGTGATCAAGAACAATGAATATTTTTACCATTTTAAATTGCATCAATGTCAGATTTTTCTAACATGAAGATTTTGCTGATGATGCAGTTCATTTTAAAAACTATTAAAATATCATTACAGGAAATGCATAAGTGATACCACCATTATAATTATGTGCATGTTATTTTGTTTTGCTTCTTTCATTATATTATAAGCTATCTAATACTCAGTCTTATCTGAAATGTCACAGGAGTGATATTGATATTTGTCAGCTACAGGAAATTATACAATGAGTTATGCTATCCTAATATAAATCAGTGTGTGAGATTTCATTATATGTGCATGAAGCTGATACATAGATTTATATTGGGTTTATTTTCATTTATAAATAAATGACATTACTGCCAAAATAATGGTTTGAAGATATTTTGTCAAACATGTTCTTGTTCATAGGTTTAAATCTTTTATTATATAATTCTTTTTTTTCTTTTTTCTTTTGTAAAGGGAATTGAATCATTGAACCACATCCCCAGCCCCCCTTTTTTAAAAATTTTATTTTGATACAGAGTCTCACTAAGTAACTTAAGGCCTTGATAAATTGTTGACACTGGCCTCCTGCCTCAGCCTTTCAAGCCACTGGGATTGCAGGCATGCATGACTGTGCCTGGCTATATGAATTGATATTTTTGTGACACACAAACACACACACACACACACATACACACACAAATATATATATATTTCTATTTCACTAGTGTCATGCATGTAATGTTTTATATATATGAATCCATATATATATATATATATATATATATATATATATATATATATATATATATATATATATATATATATAAGTATACATTTAAAGAAAGCAATGTATGTTTTGCTTTTTAATCTGTTGTGTGAATTTTAATGACTTCTTTTTTTTAATGACTTCTAATGTGACAAAATGTTTGCATCATTGCTAATATGTCTTAAACCACTTAAAAGCATAATAGGTTGAGATCATCCTAAGTGAAATATTCACTTCATTAAAACCTATTATATGAGCATTCAAGTAACATATTTATGATATAATATTTGAAGCACTTATTCCTCACAGTAACATTTGTTTTTCTTCGTTTTGCAAAGGGAAGCACACTTATTTGTCTGCTTTCCAAAGACGCATGGTAATGAAATTCACACTTAAAAATATGTGTGCTTAAAATGGATATAAGGTCATATATTATAGTTTCTTAGACTATATTTCTATGATACAATGCCATCTTCTGATTGATGGAGTGGTAGATTGCTTAATACAGGGATGACTGAAGATATTTTTCTCAAGATACATCCTTCACTTTACTGAAACTCAGAAGAATATATTTCCAGCAATGTCATTGATGTTTTTTGGTTCTCACATCAACTGTCATATATATACCACTTTCAATGTAGGCCATGGAAGAAGTGCATTTAAAATGTAGAAAATCTGAGATTTATCCAAATTAGGTTAACATATGTGGATATATTCTTGCTTAATTTTATGTCACTGAAAAAAAAAAACAGAAAAAGTAACAATAGCACAATATTTGTACTAGTAGTAATAGAATTGAAACAACTTAAAAATCTTAGGGATAGGATTATGATAAGGAAATACTTATGCTTAATACATTAAAATTAAGGTGTTTGGGAATTAATGTCTAACACATGGCAAGTAAGTAAATTAACTTTCATGTATAGTCACCTAACACATCCGAATATAGACCTAAACTTCTCAAGGGAAGAAAATAAAATGTGAGCAATCCAAGGTTGTTTTCACAGGTTGACACAGAATGTAATCAGACTAAGGTGATATTTCACTGTGGATTCAAAGTGTATTTCTCTGATGGTTCATAAATATTGAATTTTTTAATATATTTCTGGTGCTATAACATTATCAAGGGAAAATTTCACACAGTTTGCTGGTCACAACATTTGATCACATCTTTACTGAATATTTTCCTTTAATCCTCATGGAAGTGCATATGTCTATTAATTTCAAATTGAACCAGAATTATGGACCTGAACATTCACTAATGACTATAGTGATGTTTCATTTTATGCGTCAAATTGTTTGGGTTAAGGGATGCTCAGAAAGCTGCAAAAATTTTGTTCATGGGTATATCATGAGGGGTGTTTTTAGAAGGCATTGGCATTTAAATTGGTAGACTGAATAATAAATATCTTACTTAAACAATGGAACTAAGAAAAATCTTCTGCATCTGTTGTCTGAAAAGAACAATGTTGCAAAGGGAAAGCTAGTTCTTCTTAATTGAACTGAGTCATCCATCTTCTCTTGCCCTTAGAGCTCACAGTTTCTAATACCCAGGGCCACACTTTGTCACTTGTACCATCAACACCCCATTCTGTTCATCCCTAGTGTCAGATGTTCAGACTCAGAATGAAAATTACACCATTGGATTTAAAGGTTTTCAGAATCCATCTGAATTATATACAACTAGTTTTGATGGCTCTCCAGCTTAAAAATGACAAACTTCAATTCTCAGTCATCATAATTGCCTGATATGTATATACAAATATATATAATGCATATGTAATATATTTATGATATTTATATTTCATATAATGATTATATTCTACTGGAGGACTTTGAATGATAAAGATTTTGTTACCAAGAGAGATGATAGAAGAGAATTTTAAGAATGAGTTTTTTAACTTGTCAATGGATTTTCTGAAATTGGTTTTCTAATCTGACTCAATATAAAGATTGCAATTAACTTTTCTAGTATTCAAAAGAGCACTGATAGTTCATGTAATGCTCTGGCAATGTAAACATGCAAATGACTTCTATAAATAATCCTAATCAACCACTTATTTGAAGCAAAAAGTGAAATGATTCTCTAGATAAATTTTGAACATTTTTGGAAAGCTCAGATTCATACTTGTCACTGGCTGGCTGCTTCTAATATTATTAGAAAAATTAATGAAAGAAAAGGACATGGTCAGTTATAGGGCTGTATAAAGGACCCAGTAATGTCTAGGTGTGCTCTGAAGGATAGCCTGATCCCATGTACTAACAGAACTAAAATTGCTGAACATCAAATGCAGAAACTCATCCAGCAATTGGCTGAATAAAAAGGCTCATCAGTTTTTTGACCTTCCTGGGTTTCTCCTGTTAAAGTAAGTGCACTGAGTAGGAAAGAACTGAATCCTGTTAAATGGAATAGATACATGTCAGAAGAAAGTGATAAAGCTACAGATTTTTAGCTTCAAAAAGCTGATGATTATTTTTTCCCCCATTGGATGCAATCACCTGATAACCAGTAGAAGCAGCCTTCCCATCCTCAATGGAACTGGACTCTCCACTCTCATGAAAGGTGGTCTATACAAACCTAGTAATGATCTCCTCCTCATCCACAGATGTATCCTCCTTTACCTATATTTGAAAGGATTCACCCTGCATTGTGAAAACAAGGGAATGGCCTTCCCACAGGCAACTATCTTCCAAGACAGACTTTCTTCACTGCCCATCCATCTCCCCCCCGCCACCCCACCCAAAACTGCAAGGAGACCCAAGTCTTTCCTGGTCACAAAATTGAGTTAGAAGATTGTTACAGATTTCTTACCTACCATGCATGATGTCTTGGGTTTGATCCCCAGCATTGTAAAAAAAATGAATAAATAAATTAATCAAAAATATGACTCATGAGGAGGAGTGCTATGTTCCAAAATAATTACTTGAATTTTCAAGTATGTACAAGTAGAAAACTGGAGACCATATTTGGAAATGTCTATTAAAGATTTAATATAGTAACGGAAGGAACACAATGTTGAGCTAGGATGGTTTTATTAAGCAGATAATATGCATCTAGTGTTGTAAAACCAACAGGTATAAAGTGATCAAATAGTTGAGTTGGCACCTTAGATATAGAAGAATGAATGACTTCCCCTTTTATAACTTGAAATGGCTAATCTCAGTTTCTTGTGGAGAAGAAGGATTCAAAGGAATACGGAAATTGGACACTGAGATTGTTTTCATCATTCAAGAAATGTCCATCTACAATGGGAAGTTACTCATGACATACATTTAACCAGTATTTTGAGATATAAAAATTCATAAGCATTTCCCAACCATTTTGGTCAAGTTCAAAAATCACTGATCTTTTGGTCAGAACATACAGAGAAGCATTAGGCACTTAACTGGAAAGCTTAAAAACAAGGATAGTTAAAAGATGCTATGGTGGGAGGGGACCAGTGACCACACTCATTTTTCAAAGACATTGTAAGCATATGGTATTTGTGAATGTCTTCCTCCAAATTGTGTGTGTTCAGACCTTAACTCCCCAATTCATGTTAGTGGTATTTTGAGAGTCTGGGAAGTATGAGATATTTTAGGGTTTCCCATAGAAAGAGAACCAATAAGAAATAAAGATTTCTTCAGTTGACTCACATGATCACATGATGAACAGTCCCACAATGGTTGCCTGCAGTCTGAGAAGCTGAGAAATTTGGTAGCAAATAAATTCAATTAATTCACAAACCTCAAAATGAGAGAGAGAAGAGAGAGAGAGAGAGAGAGAGAGAGAGAGAGAGAGAGAGAGAGAGAGAGAGAGAGAGAGAGAGAGAGAGAGACTAATAATGCAGCACCAATCTGAGGCAGAAGACCTGAATTATGTCTGGAGATACACTGGTATAAGTTTGCACTCAAAGGCTGAAGAATTTGGAGTCTGATATTTCATAATTACTCAAGTGTTGTTAAATTTGTATGAGTTTTCCTTTTATTCTGCCTTTTCATTCCATATGAGCCCCCAGAATCCTTGATGGTGACACCTACATTCAGGGCATGTCTTCCTCTCTCAGCTCACCCACATTCCAATGTTATCTAGAAATATCCTCACAGATACTCTCAGAAGTATGCTTGCCAATATTCTAGGCAAACCTCAATCCAGTTGATACCCCAAATTAGCCATTACATAAGTATAATGTAAGTTCATGAGGGTGGGGTGTCCAATGATGATATTAGTGGCTTTGTAGGAAGAAGAAGAGAGACCCAAGCTAGCACACTTTATTTTTCTTGCCAGGTGGTACCATCTGGCATATTATGGTACTTCAAAAAGCCTTTACAAGATGCTAAGTAGATGCTGGCACCATGTTCTTGGAATTTCCAGGCTGCAGAACTATGAGCCAAATGAACTCCTAGTCCTACAAATTACTCACTTTCTGGTACTTAGTAATATTATGGCAAAGAATTAACAGAAATTTGGTATTCAGAAGTGGGGCTATTTCTCTTAAAGTACCTGAAAATGTGGAAGTGTTTATAAAGGTTAGAAGTGAATACTGAAAAACGTTTATATTGCCATAATTGGAGCAATAAGGGAGATTCTGGCAAGTGCTTTGTGAAAGAAGTGAACGGAGAAAATCTGAAACTTCTTAGAGAATATCTAAGTGATCATGACCAGAATGTTGACAAAAATGTGAATGGTGAAGGTCATTTTCATATGGTTTCAAATGGAACCTAGCAATAAGACTTTGGAAATTGTAGTTAAGGCCATCTTTGTTATAAAACAGAAAAGAACTTGACTGCATTGTGCACATGACTTAGCACATTAAGGACTGCAGATTTAGGGGCAATAAACTAAGGCATTTGGCAAAAGAAATTACTAAGCAGCAAACTATTCAGGCTTTTATGTGGCTACTTTTAACTGTTTAAAATAAAATGAAAAAAGCAAAAAGAAGATTTAAACCAGAAAAGTAATTAAAAATAAACAGAGGCATTTGAAAAATTCTAAGCTTGTCTATGTGGTAGAAAATCCAAGATTCTAGGAGAATAAACCAAGGATATAAACTAGAAACTGCTTGCTAGTGAGATTAGTATGAATAAATGCAATCATCAAGATAATGAGAATCTTAAGGGTAGCTTCAAGGCTACCACTTTCAGCACAGTCCCAGTGATCTAGCAGACAACATGATTTTGGAGGATGAGTAAGGACATTCTCCATTGAATCACTGCCCTGGACCACCCTGAGTCTCTTTATCCTGCATTCTGGTGTAGCTATCCAACTGCTAGTCAAGTGACCTTATGTATAAATCAACTCATTGCTCTAGAAGACACAAGCTATCAAACTTGGCAGAGTCCCTATGTTGTTATTTCTGCAAGCCTGAATAATGTAAGATCTTGACTTACTGTTGCTTCCATTATTGAATTTTGAACTACTTTGCTAATTTCTACCTTTTGCAATGTGTGTCAGTTCTATGTCTGTCCTAACATTGAAGTTGTGAAGTAGAGAACTTGTTTTAATTTTATAGCTCATAGCTGGAGTGAATTTACCCCAGGATGATTTATGCCTTATGTGCCTGATTCACAAAATAATCTGAATTTTGGATTTTTTATTTGACACTGAAATTAATTAAGACTTTACAGACACAGAGCTAGAAAACATGTATTTTCCATGTGTTAAAAACATGAAATTGGGGCTGTGGTGAAAAATGCTGTCGTTTTTATGTCTCCCCCAAATTTCATGAGTTCCATTTAATTCTCAATTTCACATATCAATGATATTTGGAGATGAGGGTTTTGTGAAGTAATTAGGATTAGATGAGGTCATGAGGGTGAGGTTTTATAAGCAGATGGAGGAGGCCCAACCTGGCACATTTATTTTCTCACAGAATCTCCAGAAGATAGCATCAGCATATTCTTGTGCTTTCTGGAATCCAAAACTGGGAGACAAGTAAACTTTCAGGTTTTAAATAAACTTTTGTTATCCAGGTTCTTGTTACAGCAACAGCAACTGGATTAAGAAAGCATAATTACTATAATAGATTGCAGAATGAAACTACCAGAGTAGACTGACTCACAGTCCTATGGTTTGTCATGGTGTTCCTAGAAGAAAAAATGGATGAAGTCTAATATATTCTGGTTTCAATTTTATAAGCAGAAAAGTGCCAGGCCAAATGAACAAAAGTCTAACTCTAATCATAAAAAAAAAAAAAAAAAAAAAAAAAAAAAAATAGAGTTAGTGTCTCTCAATCAGTTCCCAGGCCTGATGCAATTTACAGACAAAGAACCACCTGAATAAAGGGAAAAATGAGTGCCTTCATGAAAGCTCCATAGTAAAATGCCCAAATCTATACTGTTAATTTTCTACCAGCTCTATTAAAAAGAACTATGCGTTAGGGTAAAGGAAATGGTGGGATCATTGGGACACTAATTAGCTCTATTCTTTAAGCAGACATTGACTCCATGAAATCCAAGTCATCACTGTGGTCAACTAATTGAAGATCAAATTTACAGGGATCAGTAATCACTGGGGTTTAGCTCAAGTTTATATCCAAGTGGGTACCAAGAGATTAGAAACTTATCCTACAGTAATTTTCTCAGTCTCAAAATGCACAAGTGAAAAAAGTTAACAGTTTGCAGAATGCTCATGTTTGTTTCCTGACCTGTAGTGTGAGGGCTAATATGATTGCAAAGTCCAAGTGAATGCCATTTGAACTGCCTCTGCTTCCTGGTTATAGTGACATACACCTATAATCTCAGAGGCTTGGGATGCTGAGGCAAGAGGATCCTGAGGCAGGAGGATCCTGCGTCAGGAGGATCACAAGTTTGAGACTGGCCTCAGTAATTTAGCCAGGTCATTAAGCAATTAGTGAGAACTTGCCTCAAAATAAATAGATAGATAGATAGACAGATAAGTAAATAAATAATTAAACAAACAAATGGGCTTGGGATGTGGCTCAGTAGTCAATCAACCCACGGTTTCAATCTCTGATCTCCTTCCCCAAAAAACAAACAAAAAAAAAAAAAAAAAAAGAAGAAGAAGAGAAAAAAGAACTGCTTCTACTTCAGAAATATCACATATAAATAAGGAAAACAAAGATTAATTCCTTTATCATTAACTTGAAAGATGCTGGGGTAGTGAGTTCATCTATATTCCCACTAAACTCGTCTTCTGTGTAGTCTCTGCAGAATACAAAAAGATATCAGATACTGGAATAGATTATCTTAAACTAAATTAAGAAGTGACCCAATTTTATCTTCAGTTAAAAATATGACTTCATTTTTTGAGTAAATTATCACACTCCCTTTTAACTGGTACTAAACTATTAATGTGAAAGATTCATTTTTGCTCAATTTTCTTGTTAATAAAGCCCACTAGAAGCTAGCTTGGATTTAGCTGGTAAATTCAAAAATGTATTTCCACTGTCCTACCTCAGGGTCATATCAACTCCCCAGCCTTATGTCATACTTAATTTTGTAGTGATATTCCGGTTGATGATTGTTATATTCCACAAAATATTACATTGGTGCCTAATGTTGATTGTACTAAACTGATGAGACCTTGATGATGAGAAGTAGCAACTGCTCTAGATTTACTAGTAAGACATTTGCATGTGAGAGGGTGATATTCAGCATCAGTGAACCCTCAATGTTTTTTTGCTTCAGTGAGATTTAGAGGTCTAGGTATTTGAAAGGCATTTTGAAATATCCCTTTTTAGGTGAAGAATAAGTTGGTATATTAATGGCTTCTCCCTTCTCCTCCAACCAAGAAAAAGGCACCTGGCCTAGGGGGGCAATTTGTGTTTTGGAGACAACGTATTTCTCATTTGTGAAATTTCATAAAGTACATGATTCAGTCCACGTTCTGAGTGAACCCATAACAGCAGAGGTTCCAAAACTGGCCCAGGCTGTTGTAAAAGCTGCTCTGCAGCTTATGCCATACAATACAATAGATGCAATGATGCTTACTGTCACTGGAAGATAGGGATGCCTTTTGTAGTTTTATGTAGGTTCTTTATTCATGAATTGCAAAGCTTTGTTATTCTCATAAATAACTGCTCTCCTTTCCTAGGGAGAGATTTTGGCCTGCTTTTTGGCTGTAGGAGAAACTGAGCACTTAATCATGGTCAAGAAAATCACCAGGTGACCTGAACTGTCCATAATAAACTGACCTATCTTACCCATAGGTCATAGAGTTTGGTCCACAATATCATCACCAACTTCGACCTTCATCATCAAATGAGTACAATTAGTAGGGCTCAAATAGATCTGGAAGGTACTACTATACAATTAATATGGGAGATATGCTCATTATTGCTATTTCTGCTACATTACCCTCTCCAGCTCAACTTGGACTTTTGGTTTCATGACAAGTTGCCTTTAATTAATTCACAAAGGAAGGAAGACTCAGAAGGTACATGATTCAGGAAGTCATCAGGTTCCTATTTCTGAAGGACAATGGAAAAGAGAAATTATCTAGCACAGAAAATTTCAGTGACTAAATGTTGGCTACACAGGTTTTTGGGAATAAAAAATAACTAAATGTGGGATTTTATATTGATTTATGTATGCACTGTGGCAAATGATTAGGCAAGAAAGTCAGGGATGTGAAATGAATATAAGAAATCTGATGACAAACTAATTTGGAAAATAAGTTACTGAAAAGACCTCTTCTAATGTGCAAGTATTTCTCAAACTTTCTGGTAAAGAACAAAAACTAGCTAAGGTGCATGCTGAAGGCATTGCATAATGTACAATAGAAGATAGTTATAAATACAAGGTATGAATAGGTTACCAGTTACTGAAATGAGGGCTAGAACTGTCATACACATTCCCTTCTTATATTATTAAGAATGTATTTCACACATATATGTATAATTACATATAATATTTACTATAAAATTTTCATACATACTATATATAAATGTCATTTTCCTATATTTCCCCTGTGTGACACAAGAAATATTGACTTTATTTCAGTACTTTAGTATTCTAATATTACATAATTATGCTTAACTTATGTAATATCATGAGAAAAATAAACATCAAAAAAGAATATTGCCTTTTGTTCTGGGAAAAAGAATGTGTTCTCTTTTAGTAGAATGTATGATACTTGTGTTCAGTAAGGAGTAATTATGATCTTGGTATTGTTGTTATTTGGATACTAAGTATGAGAGTGCCTAGCTACAGAGGTTGGGTTTGTGATGGTTAATTTTATGTATCAAATTGACTGAGTAAAGGATGTCCAGGTAGCTGGTAAACATCATTTCTTGGTGTATCTTTAAAGTTTATCAAAGAGATTATCTGACAAATTAGTACACTGAGTAAATAATAGACTGAATAAAGATTGTATGCTATTATGATTGTGGGGAATTATCATATAATTCATTTAAAGTTTCAATAGAACAAAAATATAAAGTACAGAAAAATTATCTCTAGTGGATCTGAGACTTTAATCTTCTCTGCCTTCAGGCATTGTGGTTCATTGTTCTGAGGCTTTCTTCTTAGTATTTCAGACACAGATCAAATTACACCAACAGAGCCCTTGGTTCTCCAGCTTAGAGAGAGAATAGAGGATGGGACATTTCCATAATTATATGAACCAACTTTCATGACAATTTTCTCGTCTTCCTTTTCTTTCTGTATATTTAAACATGTATCTTTGTACAGATTTGCACATCATAATACAAATATATACTCATAACCTATATATACATTTATACATATATACACATATATACATCCATGATTGACACACACACACACACACACACACACATATATATATATATATATATATATATATATATATATATATATATAGGTTTTCCGTGGAGACTCCCTACTAATACAAATATTAAACCTGAAGGCTAGTGATATTTTATTCCTTTTTATTCTATCTATATCAATGTTTGAACTCTGCCTTCTTTATTCAGAGTTGTCAAGCATGCTATTCTGTACCTCACCCTCAACAATAGGATAGCTATTTGTTCAAAAATAACATGTTGATCTTATTTCAGAATCTTCTTTGATATAGAAGTTACAGAAGTATTGTGCTTATAATATTATTTAAAAGGAATTTTTTTCTTCTATGTTCCAGGGATGTTTCTTTTTTTTTAATTTTATTTTTTTATTAGTTACACATGATATTACAATGATCTTGGCAATTCATATACTTGAATAATTGGGGTATAGTTTCTCATTTTTCTAATTGTACAGATTGCACAATCACACTGTTCATTGAGTAAAAGGAATTTTTTAAAAGAATGAAAACATACAAATTACCTCCTGGAACAAATATTTATTATCTTAGCATAGCCTATATATTACTACATGAAAATATCACTATATTGGATATGGATATATATATATATATATATATATATATATATATATATATATATATTATGTTTATATATTTATATATGTTTATAATATGTTAATTTGTTACATATTATATATATATATGTATATATATACATATATATATGTGTGTATATATATATACATACATATATATATATATATATATATATATATATATATATATATATACACACACATACACACAGGAGTTAAAGATGTACCAATTTTTGAATAGATGTTCTCAAAATGAATTATTGTTTTCTCTCTGTATATTATTAAATGATCAATACTGAATCAAGGACAGAAAAACGATGTTAAATGAATTATGACACTATATTTTAATGGAAAATTAGAAAATTAAAAATGTCACAATATTTTAAAACTAGAAAATGTATTTATGTAAGGTTTAATAATAAATGCCTTTACTACACAAATAAATGCAGTACAGAGGAACTAAAACAGGTATAAATTAATAAAAATAGTGTGTATTTGCAATGTTTTTTTAAAATAAATAGCTATTAAAGGTTACTATAAAAATAATCTAATCTTCTTGTAATCTTTTAAATAGGAAGATTGTTCCTTGAAAATCACCACTCAAATAATTGAAATCATTCTGCCCACTATCTTGTTATTATTATATATGATTTTCTTCAAAATGTTTTTCAATTTAGTATCCATATTTCAGATAGATGATTAAAATAAACTAATTCATTATTATGTTAGTTGTAAATAAAACAAAACATACAAAATGTTCAGTTTTTTACTGATCAGTACTATTCTTTAAAGGTAAAGTTCATGCACTCATTGCTAATTTGTACAATTGCTTATTATCACATGTGAGCCAGAGGAAATCTTAAAATTTCAAGTCAGTTAGCTGGACATTTCTATAACCACCATATGTTATGGAAATAGTAAACAATTAGGTGAACAATCTCAAAGTTCTTATATAGTGTCAATATCTACTATTTGCTAAGTTTCTCTGCATAAAAAGTTGCTAAAATATCCACATTACTATTATCTTCTAAGTGATGGTTGAGTACATGTAGAATTACTAATATTATAGTAAAATTTGCATTTTAATTTGTTGTCATCTTGGTTTTCTCTATGATATTCAAAATTTAAATTCTTAAATTTACAATTCAACTTAAATTTTAGTGCAAATACATACAAGACATGTTTATAGACTGAATGAGTGCAATGTTCTTTCTAGAATATCTATGAATAACTTAGCAGCTATGCTTCACTGTTCAATATTCATATAAATTACTTTAAAAATTAAAAGCTGGACAAATGGTGCACACATGTAATCCTGGCTATTTGGAAAACTAATGCAGTTGTTTATGTAAGGCAGGAGGTTCATGACTTTGAGGCCAGCCTATGAAATTTAGTAAGATCCTGTCTAAAAATAAAAAAAAAAAATTGGAGCTAGGATTGGACCTCAGTTATAGAGCACATGATTAGAAGGTGCAAGGATCTAGGTTCAACTCCAAGAAAACACACACACACACAAAAAAAAAAAAAAAAATAGGAAAGAGAAAGAAAAAAGTAAAGAAGTTGTGAGTATATTTCCAATATGACATCAAAAATTCCCAGTGAAAACATCACACAAATTATTGTGCACAACATTTCCACTCTTGTTCTCTCTTTTATAATTCCCTTTATTCCATTTCCCTCAATTCCAAATAACTATTGTTGGGTTCAACATGTACCTCAGTAGTAGAGTGCTTGCCTAGAAGGCTGTTGGGCCTGGATTCATTCACCAGCTTCTTAAACACATGGACAGTGGAATGAATCTGATCTAAACTTTCCTGTGTACGTGTATGAATACCCCAGAGTGAAACTCACCATAATGCACATCCATGAGAAATTAATTAAAAAAAAAAAAAAAACTAGAAGTAAATAGCAGTTAGAACAGTGAAAAAAGAGAACAAGTGAGGGGAGAGGGAAGAGAAAGGGGAAGTGCTGGGGACTGAATTAGAATAAAGCATATTTCATGAATATATAATTACGTCAAAAAAATCTTAATGTTTTGATGTTATGTATAACTAAGAAAAACCAATAAAAATAATTTAAAGATTAGATAAACAAATAAAAATTATTTGCTATTTTTTAACTCAGTGGAAAGATAGTAGAATGAATTGCATATTACTTTCCTATATCCATATATGAGTACACTACCAATGTAACTCCATATCATGTACAACTAGAAGAGTGGGAATGTATACTCCATGTATGTATAATGTGTCATATTGTCATGACAAGAACAAATTAAAAATGAACTAATGACTCCTTCACAATTGGCACCTTGCCAGTATTCTAGCTTCTTGCAGATATAATCACCCTACAATTGTGCTTGAAATCTTTTGCATGCTTGCATCTCTGTTTTTTTTTTTTTTAATTTGTCCATCTTTCAGCTTTATATTTTGCCATCATGTATATAGACTATAGTGTATTTATCTATTAAATTATTTAATATTTGTTATGTATTCCTTTCTTACCCTGGCCTTTTAAAAATTAAAGTGTTGTTACAGATATATCGATGTGCTATTCATCTTATGATTTCACATGTATGTTACATATAATATGTATATGTTTTACATGTGAATATATAAAAATATATTAGATATAAATATGAGTGTATGTATATAAGTTTTGAATAAACACAAATATATACCTTATGTATGTTCATATATATAGATAAAGCTCTAAAATATAGAAAATGCTTTGTTTATTTGGTAGTCCAAATTTTCTGCCACACAATCTTATCTGAGCTTTCTCTTTTCAAGTAGTAACCAAGTAGTAGATGCAGAAATACAGATGTCTGTGAAGAGCCTGATGGGACCACCATCACCCTTGTGGTCAGGTCCATAGAAACCATACAAAACTTTGAAGCCAAATCCAAGTCAAGGAGAGCATCCCCCTCTTACAAGCAGAGTAAGATTATTTTCAAACAGCTGAAGAATAACAACACTCTCTCAGACTACAACACCCAGAAAGAGTCTACTTTGGACCTTTTTTCATCTGCAAGGCAGAATCATAAAATGTACTTCTGACAGCTTACCCACAAGCACAGCTGGGTCAATATGGTCTAACATAAGTTTCCATGTTGTCAGCTTCCACAAGAAGTAACATCACACTAGTAATTTCTGCTCCAAGAAGATAAAAAATTTGCTCAGAGCCACTCCTTCCTCTTCAGCATAGCCTCCTGCTTCAGCCACAGCTCTGAGACTTCATTGAGATTTCCCTTTAGTTGATTGTGAAGGTAAAAAATAAAAACAAATCCACTTTGATGGCATATATCTTTAAATGATTTTATATATATTAAAAAATTAAATTGTGTTTATGATTTATGAGAATTGAAATATTTTTAAAAATGAAATTCTTCTAAATTATATTATTCTATTTATATTTAAGGTACAGAAATGTATAGAACAAAAATCAAAAATTTCTATCCTTTTTTAACTGAGAAATATCACAGGTACTACTGGGCAGAAGGTCTCACTAATTGCTAAGGATCAACATGAAAGTGGGATCCTCTTGCCTCAGCCTCCATTTGCTGGGGTTACAGGCATGCACCACAGCACCTCCCTCATTACCTACTTTTAAAGTGATAGTCCAAAGATATTGAAATTTAATTTCTCAATAGGTGTTAGATCTTGAATTAAATGTCACTTCCAAATCCTGGGAATGTCTCTGGCTCCCCTCTTTCATATACACACAGATGAAATATCTCATAATTATATATATCATAAACATCATGATTGGTGGGATCATATTCTCACAATATATTTCTTGCTGAATTAACATAAGTCATTTCAAAGGAGAGCTTTCATCTTATTTGCTACATTAGTCAATCTAGTTGGTGTCTTAGGGTCAGCAATTGATTAAAGTAAAAGTTGTGCACATATACAAATTCTGTGTAACATATCTGTCAAATATAAGCTATAACTTAGTGTTTCTCTCTAAAACCTTGGTTTGATTTTAAATAACATGACATAAGGCTATATTTATGATATTTTCTTGAAAAGGTTATTGAAAAACAACTTGTATGCTTCTATATTTAACTATGACTGTTTACTGCCTCTGCTTGTATTTGTTTTCTTCTCTCAAATTCTCCGTAAATGGCAATTGAAATAGATCAAATTATATTCCATGCTTGTATGATGATGTCAAAATGAAAAACAATATTATACATAACTAAAATGCACTAATAAATAAAAAAGGGTTTGATGCATTTTTATATAGTAAGGGGTAAATATAATTTATTTGAATTATAAAAAGGAGTGGGGTATTAACTGATGAGGTAATAATTTCTCAGTTATATGAGGACATAAAATAACAAACCATTTATCGAGACTTACTGAGAATTTACAATAATCAAGCAGATGACTAGTAAAATAGAAATAATAGAAAATTGGAAGCAGTCCCACACTTATAATCTTATATTTAAATTTGTCTAACTAATGTTTCAAATAACTACAAATAGTAAATAATTCTGAGACAATTGGTAAATCATTTAAAAAATTATGGTTTCTTAGTTTGAAATACATGCAACAAGTTGGAACTTGTTTTGTTTTTCAAAGTATAGGAAAAATATTAAATGAATACTAAATGTGTAGAAAAACACTGAATAATAGTTTAAATTAGGGAAGGGAAGAGATTTTTAAGGCACAAAAAGAACAAGCCACCAAGAAAAAATTAGAAATTTTGAATAAATTAGCATTAAATGTCTGAATAGTAAAATGTATATGAACAAAGCAAAATAAGATACTGTATACAGACAAATGCAATTAAATAATATTCAGAAACACCAAAAGAAATTAATGCTATTATCCAATCTTTTGGATCATAAAGAAATCCAATGCTAACCCAATCTTTTGCTATATCTGAATTTCACAGGATGGGTAATTTATAAAGAATACATACAACATTTTTTTTTATCCATTCATCCACTGATCTATACACAATAGCAAAATTATGATATCAATCAAGATTCCCTTCAGTGGATTTATGGATAAAGAAAACATGGTATATTATGCAGCCATAAAAAATATTGATGATTTTTAAAGGGAATTTTAAAAGTTTATTGAATATAATGTATTATGTATTCTCTATATAATCTTTGAGTGGATAGATATATAGGTAAACATGACAATGATTGATACAATATAAACTAACAATCATTAAATCTGTGTTTTCAGTATCTTGACATAGAATTTAAAATATTTTGGCAAATTGTTGTGAGCCAGGTTTTATGGGCAGTGACTAAACAGACTCCATTTTACACTGAGACTCCATATCATGTAAGAAATGCTTCTCCCATGGGAACATTCTGCCTCTGTACTCATCAAGAGTTACGTAGCATATCATGTTTGGCAACACAAAATGGCAATTCTTATACAATGAAAAATTGTTCTATTTTTTAGTTCCCATTTTTCTTGAACAGTATACCTTGTTAGAGATTAACTATCTAGACATTAGTAACCACACTTTAACTTGTACTCAGGTAGGGTTGTTTTGACCCACTTCCTCTGCTGTTTATGATTTTACATCTCATGACATTTGTTTATGGTTTTGAATGATAGCAACAGCCACTTATGATTAATATGGTTTTGGACTATAAAATATATACTCAAATCCCAGGAGGGGCTCAAAGGGTCTACACCTGCTCCTTGGCCCAGCAGTTGGTGGATCCAGACCACCAGCTGGTGAATAAAATTTCCGTCTCCTGATCAACTCAGTAATATATTGCAATCTCACCATAACAAAATACTAAATCAATTTTTAGCTTTTGCTAAAAAAATTTTGTTAAATATATTTTATATTGTAGCCATGCTAAGTATTTGATGGTTGAATTTGGTATACTTTTATATGTACAAATATTTTATGAAAAAATCATGCTTGAAATATTTAGTGAAAATAGGTTTTAAGTATATATCCTATACACTGACATCAAATTAAAATGAAATTCTATTTATAATAGTCTGTAAAAAAATTGCCCCCTGTGATGATACAGCAGACTGAATCATAGAAAATATGGAAGCATAGGAAAAAATGTGGTAATTATGGACATCCTTGTTAGAGTAGAAAACAATAGTCAGAAAAGTTTTAAACTAAATTTCTTTCTGTGTTTTATGATCTATAGAAAAATCTGTAATGAAAATAATTGAAAACATTTAAGTCCATTTCATTGAATAATTAAAATTACCATTTGGTCATCAATCGCTTCTCAACATACCTTAATAAAACAAAAATGAAATTTTTTCTCAGATATCATGGTAGCCTGTATTTAGTTTCCATAATAACAATGAAATAGAGGCTATTTTTGTTAAAATATCAGAGGGACATTATATCTGTATTTATGATGTATGGGGAAAGAGCCCAAGTAATGAAGTAAGAAGATCTGTGATTTTTTTAGTATAACCTAACTTAGCCTGTATTAATATTTTGTTGTGGAAGTAATTTTGACATAAAGTTAAAAACAAAAATCAATTTTTACTATATATGCATTCTATAGTTATTATTTTTAAGATATTTTACTACCATAAAGTCATATACCTTGGTGAACATGCAAGAAAGTACATAATAATGATGAATTTTAAAATATTAAATGTGAAAATGAAAAAAAAAAAAAACCACAAAATTATCCTGCTGATTTGCTCTGCTGTGTCTTTATTATAATAAATACATTACTTAAATTATTCCATGTGTTACATTCCAAAAATAGCTATTATTTACATCTATACTAATGTGCATTTATTTTTACCTATGAAAAAAATGATTAATAGTAGGTACTAAAATTGTACATAAAATATAATGTAGATTTCTTCTATAGTTTCTCCACATAGAAAATAATGAAGGAACTTACTACTAGTTTTAAATATTAACCATTCTACCAACAAAATATTTGATTTTGCAAACTATACAATAATTATATCTTTTAATTTTTTCTCTAAATTATAAATTTTTTTACCCTTGAATCTTTTCTTCTTAGCCACTTTTCACCCCTGGTCGATGTGATCCACATATATTCTGTAAATCTACACTATAGAAAACATGATATTACTTGAAAGTGGAGAAAAGAAATAATTGTTAATATACACATATCTATTCTTAATAGCTGTGTTTATTAATTAAATGTATAAAAACTACTTCAAAACATTGACTTTATGCAACCATGATTTATTTTTTCTTCAGTGTTGTGGGTTGTATGCAGATTCATGAGAGCATATTGTCCAACATGGCTGTAAGCACAGATCTTTGACTTTAGCTGGGGTGAATGGAGAGTGAGAAAACTACGTTTCTCACTCCATGTAGTTATTCATGCTCTCTATCCAAATTATCTCTTATCAGCATTTTAAATCATGTTCCAAGCATCTCCCTGAGCAAAGAATGTTTTATGACCAACTACAGGTTTGAGAATCAGAGACTTCCTCTTGATTGAAGTAGTGGTAAAATCACATTTCAAACAAAAAGATACACAAATATAGAAAACAATTTGACATGTTTTCTGTTTACCAAAGAATGTTACCTGGCATTAAATTAGTCACATTTGTTATTCTGGTTGCTGCTGTTGTCTGTTCTCTATATTCTCCTGTAAAAAGAAAAATAATATTTCCCCTACCTGCAAGAGAATTTTCTTTAAAAAGCTCAAAGTTTGACCTAGTTTTGGGAAGTGTCCTTATATCTTGGGAATTCCTTCCTCTAATATATCTGCTCTCTTCTGGTGAAGGCAACAATTATCTGGTGATACTGGGTATTAAGTCTTGGCCTCTTTGTAATATTCTGTCTCAACTTTGAAGGTCCATGTTTGTTCCAGTACTGTCTGTTAATATGAAGGATTTGTTGTGACTTCATTAGAGTTCAGATTCTTCCTCTGTTGAAGGAGGCTTTCA